>NW_027042706.1:5000-275506 GCF_036327395.1 Knufia obscura
CTTCGCCGTGTCCGATGAGATATTGTACCTGAAGCAGGATCTACTGGATCCAGTCATCTCGGCACGCATGTACAGCATTTTCCTCATGGCCTGCCACATATCGTACCTCAATGGTGCATGGAGGCTGGCCGAGAATGATCGCATCAACGAACGACGATTCCGACACAAAATTGGTCAGTATCCAATCAAAGAGCCCTCTGCGCAGCAAGTTTGTGAGAGACTGAGAGATGCTCTCGAAGATATGGACGTGCCGTATGTTGGTGAATTTTGGATCCGGTTGGGTAGGCAGGAAAACTTGAGCATCGCCAAGCGATCACGGCCGGCAAGTCAATTAGTGAATGTCCGAATTGTACCGGCTCCAACCTTCTCGAGCTTACTTGCTCGTGGCAGTGGAGATCCTTGTTAGTCTCGGGCAGCATCAGACGTGATGGTTCTCGACAATCGACGTCATTTCCTCGGGCAAGCCCGCATTCTTCGCTTACTCCCTTGCCGAACCTCTTAGCACAGCGATGAATTCCTCACCACCTTTGCCCTGTAATTTGCCCGTAGTAATACCCTCCAGCATCACGTCACGCATGTGTTGCGTGTACACTTTGTAGTCCGACAGAACCTTGGTGGGGTCGCTGAACCATTCGTTGACAACAGCCAATCGTTGGTTGATGCTTGCCAACCGAGCGGATGCTTCTTTGTAGGTAAGACCCGTGATTGTCCTCGCACAATTCTAGCTGAGCTGGATAGTGTCGGAACAGTCTCAGATGTTGTCGGAGTGGCGTGGAGTTGAGGCAGGGCAGGCAGAACAAAGAGAGCAGGCAAAGAGGGTGTAGCGGAGGTTGTGGTGGGTTGAGCATGTTTGGAGGATTAAAGGCCAACCCCCGAAGAGGCGGCAGCGCCGATTGACGTCGTTGCACTTGTCGACTCTTGGCTCGGCTTCGGTGCCATAGGTAGGCGAGTTTCTTCGACAACAGAGACCACATTCTCGGGTGGGGGAACGTTGCCAAAATCCACAGGCATATCGTCGATGTACCACTGTGTGACGGAGCCATTGACATCAATGAAAAACTTGCTCTTGTTCAATAGGTTGTTGGCAAGAGCATTGATGGTCGACATCCACTCAGGGTGGTACTTTTCGGCATCTGTGAATGTCTGGAGAGTGGCGACGAGAATAAAGGCAAACATCGATCGACTTGTCGCAACATTCTGCAGGTTCGGCCATTTCAGAAAGCCAATCTTTGCAGTTGGTATACGTACAGCAGAGAAGCACACGTACTCCTTCTCGCCACCTTGAAAACCCGCAACCTTTCGGGTATCTACACCCCATCGTCGCAGCCGGCGTCGAAGCTCATCGTTTTGGCCGTTGTATGCGTTCAGGCCCAAAAGTCGTTGTGCCGGGATTCCGCACATGAGCAGGCAGCCGAATAGGCCTTGGACAACATTCGCTTCGGCATGGTTGACACTCGATCGGCTCTCTCCAACAGCGAAACAAGTAGAGTTCTGAATGTTGAGCATGAATACGTTGTGATTGAGCTGTGTTCGCTCGCCCTCTGCCTGTGCGTCCGTGTGGAAAGAGATACGCTTTATGGCAGCCATGAACTCAAGGTATTCTGGCTGTTGATGGTTCTTCAGCTTTGGTGGGACCTGGACCTTCTTGTCGTAGTGGACATTGGTCCCACAAGAAATCTCCTCCAAGGTCCGGTATTCAACCTTGAGCATCCTTGTTGGTGCTTTCTTGTTGATGTGCTTCTCGAACATCGAATACCCCATCACTTTCTCCGCTAGCTCATTCTCAACATATGGCCGAAGTTGCTTGTGGTCGCCGAAGAAAGATGCAATGGTCGGGTTCAGCGTAACCCACGCCTGTACCCATCTTGGCACTGTGACTTGTGAGGTTTCGTCGGTAAGAAAAACCGCGCATCTAAATGCGGGTAGTGGGTCCCCAGGATTGCCGAAGAAGACGTCCTTCAGATGGATGCACGCAAGTGTAGAGAACATGACGGGTTCTTGCATCTTAACGTCGCGGATGAGATTCTCCTTCAGCTTCGCAGCCTTTCTGATGAGCTGTGGGTCTTTGATGCGACCAAATTGCGCCTTCTCCCGCTCCGCACGAAGCCAATCGCGGTATACGGCAGGGTTGCGCTCTGCGGCACGTCGGATATGGGCGCTAAGCATCAATTTTGGCAATATTGGACCGAGATCTTGACCTGAGTTCTTGGTGAATTCCTCAATGCCATCTGTATCAATGATGAGGACTTTGTCTATGGCAGCCTCTTCGCCGTTCTCAGATGCATACAAATCGAAGAACCGCTGTGCAGCAACGTTTTTGGCGGTATTGGTCTCCGCGGCACAGACGATAAGGCCGCCTTAGAGATCTAGGTACTGCAGGATACTGTTATAAGGCCGGTGTCTCCACGTGACCAGTAAAGGTACGAGTAGAACCTCTGTGGTTCTACTTAAGTAAGCTGAGTGGGATATTAGGCCAGTAATATTTAATACAAGGTCGAGTTATGTATAGGTAGGGTTCTAGTATAACTTAGGTTAACTACGGAACTATAAACTGTACTAAAGGAGAGTTATAATTTATATACTTATTCCTATAGTCCTAAATAGGAAGTCTTAGTTAGTTTAATAGTTAATTAGTATCGTTTCTACTAATTGCTTATATAACTAGTTATTGCCTTTCTAGGAAGTTACGTAATAGGTCCCTTATCCTTTACGTACTAGGCTTCTTCGTAAGACCTTCCTTATATCTCTTGCGTCCGGCCGCCGGACGGCCTGACTAATGTGGTCCGTAACAGATATATGCAATTGTGATAGCCAATGTCATGGTCTTGCCTGTCGCAGGAGGGCCTTGGATGCACGTTATTGGGATAGCACTGGTTAAGACCATATTAACGGCTTCTTTCTGCATAGCGTTCATGATGGCATTGTGGAGGTCGAGTGTGGTGTTTGGTGTAACACCCAACCTAAGTTGGGTGGAGTCGGAGGGAGTGTATGGCACATGGTCGAGAAGTAGCTCAGCAATCTTGATCTTGTCGAATGCTTTCAGCGCAGGCTTCTCCTCCTCCTCAAGTGGCTCATAGTCGCCATTTTGATAGTCGTAGATCTTCTCCATCCAATGGAGACCCAGTATGATGCGATCGCGAAGTGCCTCATTGTTCTCGACTTCGACTTTGATGCCATCGAAGGCCCATGAGCACGTCTCATCGATGACGGCGGGATCGATGCCCTCGATGGAATTTTCGATGACGGCGAACAGCCTGCCACCCTTCACGTATGTCTGCCCTTTCAATTGGATGCACTGGCCCATACCAGTCTGAAAGGGTGGAGGAGCCGTTGCGAAAAGGCTGTGCATTCTGACCTCGTCCACGGTACTCTCGCACAACAACTGACCAGAAAAAAAATGGACTCCTGAGAGCCCAACGCCCATGCCTCGCCTGTAGAGCCAGGATCTGCCTCTGACAACTCCACATGCAGCCTCGAAGAGCCGTCCTCGGGCTTGATGAAGCTCACGGAGATATTCTCGCGAGTCAAGGCTTCTTTCTTGGCATCCTCTGCTTGCCATTCCAGCTCCAGATTGCGCGTCAGTAGCTCCTTGTACTGCCGCATTGGGCTGAGCACATTACCTTGAGTGCTGATTTGGGTAGCAAGCATGGAAGGTAGCAGAGCGATGTTGCACCATTTCAAGTGATTGTAGCAATCTGGCACTCGAAAGAGTGGCGTTGCGCCTACCTGCATTTGTTTGCAGAATCTGCCGCAAACCGAAACAAGTGAGGAAAGTTGAAGAGTCAAGTGAGAGAAGTCGAAGAGTCAAGTGAGGGAAATCGAAGAGTCCGGTAAGAGAAGTCGAAAAGTCCGGTAAGGAAAATCAGAGATTCCGGCGACAAAAACCAAATGATGCAACAAGAGAAGTCAAAGACTCTAGTAAGAGATGTTAAAGGGTCCGGTGAACGAGGTTATAAGATCAGGTGAGTCGGGTCGAAGTTCAAGGTGAGGAGACTTTGAGGTCACTTCCAGCAAATTAACAAGCACAGGTTGCGACTGCCTAGCAGCTTTTGCTTCGCTCCTACTACTTTCTCGCATAATCCCAAGAAGAGCGTCGACTATCATTTAAGCAGAATGACTAATGCATTCTGGTCTGCCGGAAGCCGCTTCTCGCAAGGGTGAAGGTAGCCAAGTAGTCCGGGATATCGAGGACTTCCAGAAACTGCCTCTGACAACCCGCAGTAGTCATTTCCTTGTCAATTCGTGGTGATAGTGTACTTTCTCCACATAAGATGTCGGTGACCTCGATGTATGCTTATTGCCAAGTTCGATGCAATTACGAGGATAAGCTGGGTCGTGTCGTCGTTCCGGATGTGCAGTGGACTCGGATATGAGGGTGAGATCATCGTCGTTCTGAATTCTGACTATTTCCAGAAACGAAAACTCACAAGTGTGAGAAGACTGAAAGGTCAATGAGGCTTCGCTTCGATCTTCAGACTGTGCGCATCAGTTTCTGCAGTGTTGCCACATCGAGCTTTGTTGAGTCTGCTTCGGCTGACTATCAACTCGGACACGAAGCAGCTTCCTTTCATACATGCAGGCGTGGTACGATGTAGCAGAGAGCCGTCAATGTACTCTCGGCGTGATCGGATTGGTCCTTCCTTGAGGAACAGGCTTCGAAAGACCGTCAATCGGAGCTCAGCTTGAAGGCGCAGCAGTGTGGAGGCGCTCTGGTTGCGGCGTCGTAGGCGAAAGTGGGTAGGCATGGTTGACCACGGCGGTGGTTGCTTAAAAAGCAGGTACCTACCACGGAGCTGGTTGCTGAGGTAGCACAGACGGATTCTTGATGGCTTTGAGGAGTTGGGGAATGCACCCTGTGATGTGAAGTAGCGTTAGATCGATGTTGTATGTGCGTTGAGAGGCGGCCAGCGAAGGAAATGATCCTAGAGTGAAGCCTCGTTCTCGTGCGAGGCTGAGATCGGACTTGTTCAGTTGCACGGTGTGTTAACAGACTCGGTAGCAGCCTAGCAGAGGTTTCGGTGACTTTCAAGGGCATGAGACGTGGCGGCAGCACCAACCGAGGCGGCTTTGACGACTTCGAGTGCCAGAAGAAGTCGTTCGACTAATTGCAGCAACTTTCGGCGACCCCGGGCAGCCGGTTACGCGCCGAGTAGGAGCTAGTTCGTGCGGTCAGCCTCCCGCGTGTCGAGCAAGGTTCAGCTCCAACTGCTGCCATGATGGACTTCGAACAAGAGCATCAGAGCCGGAGCCATCTCCACCAAAATCCAAGAGACGCAAGTCAGACAAGAAGTCTGCCGCTACCGTCGAGGAAACACCAAAGGAGACACCAAGTCTAAGAACAAAGCCTGGTGGAGAAGCATGGAGGGATCGGACGTGGCAAACGTTCTCATTGGAAAGCAAGGTCGTTCAAAGGCTCGACTGAGGAGAGTCTGATCGAGATTGGGGTGAGATGTCGATGAGTTTGTGAACTGAACTCAACTACGGAAGTTTGCACTGCATGCGAGACAGCCTTATTACTTTTTCATCTTCGGCTCGCTTGAGACTTGTGTTTGTTCACTGGTTGTGTATGTCGTGCGGCAATGCAGTTCACGTTGGAAGTGTATGTCCTGCCGCGTTCTCAGTGAAGTACTAGACACGACTGCCTGGCCATTGCCAATGTTGTTATGTACACACCTCACTCTTGATACTTTTGTCTCGTGACCACACCTCGTTCTTGTAGCTTCCCTCTCCTGACCACACCAGTAGTTTGCACATGTTCCCTCACCAAACAGCCCTCGTTCAACCTGTCATCCAAATCTATGACCACGCTGCGCAAGTCGTCCTGCATAGCTGCCCACTCATTCATCCCATGTAGACCAGTCGATTCTACTCCGCCCAAGCCTGTGCGCCTTTGCCCTTTTCTTGTAGCTTAAGGCCAGCGCGTGGCGAGTGATTGAGATTCGTGGTGGAGTTCGATGCCTTTTCGTGCCGAAGGACATGCGAGACATGATTGCTCATTCGGCCATGCCATGGAGCCGTTGCCTATCACGTATGGTGTCCGATACCATGTGGTGGTATTCTGGTTGTGCGCATCCTCAGCAAGCCTGCGCAAATGCTTGATCTTCTCCAATCCCTTCCGTCTTCCATATTGAGACGTTCCCGTCAAAGTTCTGCCTGCTGTTTTTCGTGTCTCATACCTCACACTATCCACTCTTCATCCCCTAAACTCCCTCAACGTCCCCAATGTAACCTTCCTCACATCCTTCGCCAGCACCTTCTTCTCCCCCACCTCCTTCGCCTTCCTCGTCGCGTTGTCCATCAGCTTCTGGATGAAGAGAATGTAATCGAGGTAGATGAGCGCGTCGGTGTGTCGTGAGATGTTCTTGTTTGTGTGGGCTTTGAGGATTTTGCGGAGGGTTGCGCGGGGATATGCGCGTTTTGTGGGAGCCATGATGGTTTGCTGTTGGTTGTGTAATTGTGACAAGACGAGGATGGATGCGATTGAGGTCGGGGATCTGAAATAGTCGATGCTGCTGTCGTCAATGTGGTATTGTGATGTTGAAGGTGGACTCATGTAAACAATGACGCGCAGTCGCAGTCGAGGCATGCGATAAGTGATAAGGAAGTGCATCAAGCATGAGAGAAGACTCACCGTACTACGGTTGTGCGTGACGGATCTGGAAGCAGAATCATGCATTCGAGGTTGCGAGGCTACCACCGCCATGCGAACAGAATGGTGCCTTGCAAAACATCATGTCGGATTTCGGCCCACTACCTGAAACGAGACACTCAGCTCCTATCGAGAAGCTTGCCAAAGCAGTCTAACGCAGTCTTGACTCTCTCAACCACATCCGGCGACGGATCATTATTCTCCATCCTTCTCATCTGCGAAACCACGCCTAGCTTCTGAAGTTCTCGCGCCCTCGCCGCTGCGCCATCATATCCATCGGCCTGGGTAGGGTAAATCAGGTTAATAATCAGCCAGCAAGCGGCACATCGTATCAATGGGCTCGACTGCAAGAGCGAAGCAACCTGCTTCATCAGGACCGTATTGAAGCAAATCGTCGATCTGTATTTCTGGTCTGCAGCGCAGAGGTGTGCCAGAATGTAGAGACTGTGCTCCACCGTTTCAGGAGGTGGTGAAGCTGTCGTATTTACATTCCGAGTCATGCTCCGTCTCTTGAGCGACTGCAACCGTTCGAGCAGGATCTGGATGAAATCCTCGACGCCGATGTGCTCAAGCAGGTAGCCGATGATCTCATTCGTATCCTGGCCTGTCGTCAGATTCCGGAGGAAAGCAAGGAGTTCGGCCTGAATATCCAGATCTTGCTGAAGCGTGTGCCGGGCATACTCCTGATCCTCCGAGTCCAGATCTGTAGCACTGTCCGCATCCTCCATTTGAGCATCGTCTGAAACGCGAACCATCGATCCTTTCCTGTAGTCCTTTGGCACAAGTCCAATCACCTCACCAGCAGGTACGTCGTGCGGATCAGTGGCGATCAAATGCTTTATCCAGTTTGGTCCAAGCTCATCCAACACCTGTCTCTTCAGGCGGTTTTGTGAATTGTTGACGAGTGCCTTCAACGCGAATAGTGATTCGTGCCGCAGCCGAGCATTTGCTGAATGCGCCTGTTCGCATAACTTCCTGATCACAGTGTATTCGCCGATGCTTGGCTTCATAGGACTGAAGTCGTGTGCGAGGTTAGCCATCACCATGGTAGCTGCTATCCTCACTTCTGGCTCTGAGGTGTGTAGGAGTCGCAGGATTGATTTCGCAACATCTGCATCCACCAGTTTCGTCCGAAGTGCTGTTGCCGATCGCGTAAGAGCCCTCACGGTGGCGCACGCAGCCACGAGGGTTTGCGCAGAATTGCCATGAACGGTCAGAGTATCGCCATGTACACCATCTACGACTGAGCTTGTGAGCGGTTCGAGGGCTTGAACAATTTGAGCCAATGCGCCTTGCTCACAGATGTCTTTGCGATACGCATCCTTGGACGGCGCCAGTGACGCCAAAGCTTGTAGAAGTCCTTCTCTGGTCTGCATGTTGCACCGAATCTGCTTCGACGGACCACCAGGCCCAAGATGGCAAGCAGGCATGCCTTCGGTGAGCTTGTGATTCAACTTCTGTGGCCACCATAGCCCTGTCACAAGTTCTTGAGTGGCTTCGAAGTTGATCTTGAGTGCCGCAGCCAATTTCGGAATTGCTTTGGCGTCTACCGCAGCATCCTGCAAATGCTCGCTATCCCTGACCAGGAGGGCGATGGTTGAAGGAACCAAGTCGGCGCGTGTCGTGTTTCCCACTTGTAACTTGTGAGGCCTCGTTGTCTCGATCATATCGACCAGAGCAGGGACGAGCAGTAATGCCATTGACCTAGCACGGACCGGATGCATGAGACCATGACATTTCAGGATACCAAGTAGCCTTGCAGCCATTACACGGCGTCCTCCGTGACTTTGTCTAGCAAGATCCAGTAGCCATGGCGTGATCAGCGATTCTGTTTGATCCTCCTCATCACTGTCTTCGATGACCATAGCATTGGAGTCCTGCCGCATTGAGGATGTTCGCTTCTTTGCGACTGTGGAGAACCCAAGTGGTGGGAAATTCGATCTTCGTGCAGCGTGAATAGATATAGGATCTGGGACCTGAGGCAGCTTGATGTCAGTTGAGAGTAGCCGCTTGACTCCTTCAGGTTCGAGGAGTCGCTGAGCCTGAGCTTTTGATTTCCCGGTGACCAGGCAAATGCACTCCAATACCAGAGTTGTGTACTCTTGATCTGAGTCGGACGGAACCATACGCGTACCCTTGCAGCGGCGGACTTCGGGCTTCTCATCGTTGGTTGAGAGCAACTGTACCGCCAATACGTCGAGCAGACCAGATTCACCCAGCACGTTTCGGTGCTTGTCGTTTGCGCAAGTCTTGCAGACCAGGCTCATGGCCGCCGCACTCACTTGTTTCGTGTAAAGTTCTTCGCCGTGGCCAATGGCGCGTACCAGTCGGGTTACGTTCTCCTTCTCGTAGAGTGAATTCGAAAATGTCTGGTATGGCCTCCATTCTCTTCCTTGCCCTAGGCCCAATGAGAGTGGCAGGTTGTCCGCAATATTGTTGAGGCATCTCAGCAGAGCCAACTCAAGCTTGGTGCCGGTCGATGTCGTGCGAAAACAGGCAAGAAAGGTATCGACCAGGTCTGTTTCGAGGATGGGTTGGTTGAAAGCTGGCCCGGTGTTCGCAAGGACAGATACGATGCTGGCAGCATTTGACCAGATAGCATCGGTCGTGCCATCCCCAACCTGTACAGACCAGCCCGAGTCATCGTTCAGAAACTCATCAAGGGTTGGAAGCAATCCTGCTTGGATGTATTCAATCTTCCTCAGTTCATGGCCGGTCAAGCTGTTTTTGATCGTGCGCAGCGTCGCAAGAGGGGCTTGGGACAATCGTTCGAGAAGGGCCGAAATGCTTGGGTTCATCGTAAGCTGCATTCTGAAATGCTACGGAGGATGTCGTGTTCGATGGTCATGCGCGTGGGAATAGTCGATGAAGCAATCGAGTATGTGATGCCGGACAAAGGATGTTCTGATTGCGCAGCTGCTCGGTAACAGCAGCGTCCCCCCCACCTTCAACTTGACACCCGTTTCTCCTGGTTCATGGCTCTTTCCTAGTGATCGCGAAATGAATTGAAGCTGACCGAAGCGCGCAGCACAGTGCATTCAACGTGCTTAGCAACTGCATGGCGGGAGCACTTTCCTCATCTGACCATGCCGCAGGCTAGACGTCATCCCGGCAGCATTGACTTTGCCGCCATCCGAAGGTCATATGAGCATGGATCTGGATCGGGAAGCAAAAAGGAAGGCGTGCGCAGGCACAAGATCCATTGAGGTGAGAGACCTGAAAAGCTCTTTCTTTCGTTCAGCGTGCGCTATGTGATATCCTGTTTCTCGTACTGTTTGTCCTTTGCGATGGTTCACATCTCCCATTCTTATTACAAGAGGGGCACAGAAGTATCCGGCCGACTGTCGGCACCGCGAAAATTCCAGCCGAACGTGCCACCGCGGCGACTGACTTCCTTTGCAAGATACGGAGTAGAGTTCTCGAGGCTGCGATGATCTTGGCTGCTGATACTTTCTCAACATGCTCGCAGCGTCACCATCACCTCGATTGACTCCTTCCCAGGCGCAAACCGACTCGACTGGGTTTCTAAGTCCAAAAAGCAGCCGAAGAAGTACCAAAGCCGCTTCACCAATTGTTCGGCCTCATTCCACCCACGTGTATCCTGATCCAAGTCCCGGTACTCGATATTCCTCCTCCACATCCACCAACACGAACACATCCACTCAGTCGACGACCTTTCCGTCTCAATGTTCACCTACAGAAAGACGTTCATTTCAGCCGCATTCAATTTCCCTTCGCTCGACAGGTACACAAACTTCTCCGACCCGCCTTAGTCCTACACCAGAACAAGAAGCACGTCGACGGCCACAGATGGTCGATGCGCAAACTCAATATTCTTCTCCAGAAGTGAATGAACAGGAAAAGGAGCAAAATACGCAGTCTCTCAGCGCAACTCATACCGCTCAGACGAGCACGCCAACACCTGCTTCGCAAATCTCGCGACTGCACATCAACGAGGCTACCGGGAATACTTCCCAACCGCAGTCGCAACCAGCGCAGTCGAGCACAAATACTTCACGTACCGCCAGCTCGGAGTCGACGTCTGCAGCTCCAACCTCAACCACTCGAACAAAACCCTACGATCCCGTCGCCGATGCTGCAATGTCAGTAGCCCCAACGGGCACAAACACAATAGCTGCCACATCCGCACCTCCACCATCTAGCACAAAAGAGCCAGGGACAGACAAATCAGAAAAAGAGTCCGTACCACACACACCCTCCCACAGCACGAAAAGAAACCACTCCACCTCCGCCGACGCCCGCCCCGAAACCCTCCTGCATAATGCCTCAGCCACATCCGCAAACCTCGAATCCTCCTCCAAAAAGCCACGCCCCGAATCCCAACCCAGCAAACTCATGCCCCCGCTCTACTGGCACGCATCCACCAAAGACCTCGTCCTCCTCATCTCCAGCATGCTCATGGAATTAATCCGCTACAACGACAGTCTCACGCTCTCCACCTCAAACCTCACACGCTTCCACAGCCGCGCACCACCGGGAATAAGTGTACACGATTACCTGAGTCGTCTAACCACGCATGCTACGCTGTCCCCACCGATATTGCTGAGCATGGTGTACTACATCGACAAACTCTGTGCCCTCTACCCCGCCTTCACGATCAGTTCCCTGACAGTGCACCGCTTCCTGATCACAGCGGCGACAGTAGCGAGTAAAGGTCTAAGTGACTCGTTCTGGACAAACAAAACATATGCACGCGTTGGAGGGGTGAGTGTTAAGGAACTGGCGTTGTTGGAATTGGAGTTTTTGATTAGGATTCAGTGGCGGATTGTGCCTGTGCCGGAGGTGTTGGGGCGGTATTATAGGAGATTGGTTGAGCGGACGATTGGGTATGAGTTGGAGGGTGGGGAGGAGGGGATGTCGGAGGGTGAGGAGGGGGATGGAATGGCGGCGACGCGGGTGGATGGGCATGTTGAGCCGCAGTGGATGAGGGAGCAAGAACAAGGAAGGGGACGGGACGAAAGACAATAACGACCAATTCATATGGATGTGAATATGCAAGAAGAATGAGAATGAGCATGACTTCTCGTACTCTGTTGAGTGCGATTGGGCTCGCTTTTGCCAATGTGCTGCTGATCATGAACTGCACAATCAAGGCCTTAATCAACCTATTCAGCGCAAGCCATGCATGCATGAACCCCAGGATGAGGAATAAGATGCTCAGCACCTGCGCAAACGAGACGGTTCCAAATCCAGCCATGTAAATCACCAATAGTCGCTGACGCCAGCATGTTTGTCTGTGGCATGAACACATTTCAGGTGCATCAAATACTGTAGTTTCAATGTACGGTATCGTCTTATCCGATGCGCTCGCCAGGTCTCGAGTATCCCTTCAAGGAAGGATGCGGCAGAATGCGTACTTTGAAGGCATCGATCATGCGACTTATTCAAGCTGCTCGACCGTTGTTACGCGAGGGGTGGAATATACTGTGTGATCTTTCCATCCTTTTGCGACCGCCGTGCCTCGAACAAATACCAGCAGATTGGTCGGAGCACTTCGACGAGCGAGCGTTGGAACATCGAATGTTTTGCCATCTGAATGTCTGTCCCCTTCAGTCATGTGACGTGCCTGCTATGTTACCTTGAACTTGTGTCACCAATAACAAGCACCATCCTCAACTCCGTGGCGTCGACATAGCGGAAACAGGATGAGCTCTACTCTTCGACCGAGCTCTACTCTGGTCTCGAGATCCCTGTCGCTCCTTCGGCCTGCTCGCTTTCGGGTTGGCAAATTTATCCGCGAAACCCTTAATAAGCTGTAGACGAACATGCTCGATATTCTTCGGCTTCTTACCCATATTGTTATCCATTATCAGTGCGATGAACCGTCTGTGATCTTCTGTGTGTCGTGCAGCCCATGCGGCGAAGTACTGGAGGAGGTTGTCGTCTTTCTCTTCGTCTCGCTCCTTTGCTTCGATGGCTGAGAGCTTTTCGTCGGATTCGGGGATGTCCTTGTAGACTTCGGACCAGGTTGGCTTGACGACGGAGAAGTTCAGGCTGTTTACTTCGCCGAAACCACTGTCGCTTGCATCGGTGTGGTCATTCATGTCAGACATCTGTTGGAGTAGCCGAGCCATGTCGAGGTACTGATTTTTGCTGCTTTCGTTCCTCGCAAGTACTGCTTGTTCTTGGAGAATGAAACTGATACCAGGAGGAGTCATCAGTTTCGAGGATGAGACTGGCACTGACGCCTTCGCCTTGAACCATTTCAGCACGGAAAGAGTGGCGCTTGGCTCGTGGATGAAGCATCCTTCAGAGATAGCTATAGCTCTTCCGCGAGGGAACAATTTCGTCATCTGTAGGGGCGTATCGCCTTTTGCTCGATAGTCGATTTCCCAGCAGATCAGGTTCTCGCGTTCGAGCCATTTCGCCAGTCCGTCCAAAATGATGAAGGGATATAGTCTGTCAAACAATATCACGCAGACACTGTCCTCGATACGGCGACTCAATTTTGCCCAGTCTCCGCTCACCGACTTATCGAAGATCTGGTCCGATGGCAAACCTGTGCTTATCAACCACGATGTAAGGTGGCTAACGCGCTCAGGCTCGACTTGCTTGTATGCTAGCATTACAAAGATCCTGCTTTTGTCAACCTTGGGCAGGTCTGGAGACCAAGAGAAATCTTCCAAGCCACGCTCGAGACCGGCGAAAGGCGTCTCGGTGCTGGGAGTGGTGATGGTTCCGGCCGTGGTAGTGGTAGCCTTGAGGGCAACGGTGGTTTTTGTTGCGTCGGTACTAACCGTTGAACTCGTGGTTGTCTTGGAAGGCTCGGGATTGTGGTTTTGCGGAGACTGCACGTCAACTTCCATGGCATCGTCGCTTGTCCCACCGTCCAGTTGTGGCGTCATGGACATCTGTAGATCATGCAGGAGCTGGACGCTGGGTGACTGTAACGCTGGAGATGGGAGAGTTCCTGTAGGCTGAGCACGAGACTCTATATGTGGCCGAACCGGTGCTGCTGAAGCTATGCTTGCACGCCGACTCGTTCGACCTCGATCATCGGATCCTCTTCGTTCGTCGGCATCCTCTGAACGTCGTCGCGATGTGCTCCGTGGTCTTCGTGCTTCCCTTCGTGGATTGACCGTCTCTACTCGCCGCCGAGATGAGCTTCGACCTCTACGTGACGCATCTCGTTGCTCGCTAGTCTGTGCACGTCTTTGTGCCTCACGGCCACGTGCTTGTTCCTCCTCCTCAATACGTGCACCCTGTTCAACGATTCGCGCCAATGTCTCCATTGATGGTCCTGGCTCCTGGAGTTTGCGGCGAAATGCGATGTGTAGGCGAGACTCACCGTTCCTAACGGGTTTCTGCCCAACATCTCGCCAAGACAGACTTCTGCATGAGTACAAAATGAGCATAATATCTTCATCTGGATGCTCCCAGAGACCTGCTATGTCCCACTGTTCGAGATAGTCAGCGAGGGAAGCGATGCCGGCGGCAGTTTCAGGAAAGGGCTCGACCGCACCGATGGCTGTGTACGAGAACCATCTGCTCTTAGCAAGACGCTCATACTGTAGCCGTGATATCGTCGGTCCGAATGCAACAGGCAGTAGGGGGCCTTGCTTGAGAGCCACAATGGGTTTTGCATAATTCCATGGTACGTGAAGCAGTTTGATTCCGCCAGCGTCGTGGTTGTCCAGATACAGCTCAAGATTAACGTCGCCCTTCTGCCATACTCGGCCATTAGACGCTCTTTGCATCTCACCGTGAGAGACGAAATTTTTGGCTGCGGCAGTCGGCAACCCTGACCACGTCGTGCCAGCCGGTGGCCCTCGAACGGTCGTTGGAGGTAACGGCCTCAGAGGTTCGCGTGGAGGTGAGCGCTGTCTGAGACTCTCGTCTCGTGGGTGGTCGGTGACCGTGGAGGAAGGCAGGTTTCTATTGAAAAGACTATTTCTCCTTGGCCGTGGCCGTATTTCGCCCTCCTGTAGTGGTATATCACTGCTTTGAGGAGGATTTGGTGCGTGAGGTAAGCCGTGTGTAAGAACGGCACCAGCCGCTGTATCAGTTTCCGCTGATGGCTTCGAAGGTTTGGTGTCGAGCGGATGTGCGTGTGAGGTTGCCGATGAATGGGCAGAAATGGGGCCAAGTGAGCTATGTCGCTGCAGGCCTGCTTCTTGAACTTTACTTCGGTCCTCGAAAGTTGTAGTATCGTCTGCCGTGCCGATGGCATCCGGAGTAACAGTGTTCACGGTGAGCAGAGGTCTGGTCTGAACGGCTGGATTCTCCGCCGAAGCCTTGTTTGTAGCGGGTTGCTCCGATGACAATTTGCTTGTCTGTACTGAACCTGCTGGCATCCGATCCTCGCCGCCTGCGGGCATCCGTTCCTGCAATGTACTTTCTTGTATGTAGTGTACAATAGGCGACATTGCGGCGCTTTGATCGAGCGCTCTCTGTCTGTCTTCTTCATCGTCGTAGGGACCAAAGAACATATCTGACGCATGCTGCTGAGCTGGACTTTGTGCTTCTTCCACGGATTGTTGCCCGGACGGTTTGTCATCGGCTTTGGTCTTACGAGGTGGAGAAGGCGGTGGGCGTTCTTCCCTCATCTTCTTGCGGACATTATTCATGTGCTGATAATTGTTGAAACGCTTACCGGTGTTGTCACGAACAATAGGTTTATCTGAAGGAGCACGAGTACGGATTTCGGGACCGTAGAACTTCTGCGGCTCATTTTGGACTGATTTCGCAGGTTGCTGTGGTAGAGACTTGGCGGAGGCAGTTTTCACCGCGCCTGATTGTGCGATTGTAAATACCTTCGAAGTCAGCTTCACTGCAGATTTGCCGGATGCAGGCCTCGAAGGCTCAGGCGCACGCGACGGCGCATGAAGAGGAGCTGAAGCCGGCTTCGAAATTGGTGTCGTTTTGGCTGTAGGTCTATGTAGAGCAGGAGCGGCTGGCTTCAGTCGGGGTTTGCTTGGTTGCTCCTCTAATGAAGCCAACCGACCGGAGACGGTGGAGGCCTTTGTCAGCTCCGGCGCTTTCCTCTGCATTGATCCCTTCATGGGACGAGCGGTGCCCTTCTTGGTGAGGAGGGGAGCATCGGGTACCTGCGAAGTCAGCGGATTTAGGTCCGCTTCACATGAAGCAACTCTTACCAGTTTAACGCGCTTGCGCGGTCTTTCTTCCGACTCATCCACGTCCATCGGACTTGCAGAACTCCGATTGCCATCTTCTGCGCTCTCGTCCTCCGCATCGTTGTCCTGCCTGGCCCAAAAGGCATCAATCTGATCTTGTATGCGCTGCACGTCATACTGATCTAAAGTGTCACCGCGAGCCTTCTGATCGGACCATTCCTGTAAAGCCTCTGGATGGTCGAAATGATCGGCTGGCTCCCAGGTACACTCTTCGTCTGGATAACCATCCCACTTCACGAGATAGACATGTTCACCTTCGTCATTGGTTTTCTCGGCAAGTATCCTTTCGATTTCGTATGTGTCATCTTCATCAGAAGACATTGTCTTTCGAGTGAGCAGAAGGAGCAACTGAGCTGTAACGTGGATTCATGAAGACGCAGGACGATTGTATACTAATCCTCTTTGTGGAAGGCATCAAGCATTTCGATAGTTGAACATTGCGAGAGTTCGCAGTGTGCAGGGAGGGAACTATTGTAGAGCAGTCACGTAAGGATCATCTGTTGTGGTCGACACCATGCTCGTGTTCGCTGTTGTGGAAGGAGTCGTTACGGAGTTGGTACAATGCCTAGAACTCCTCTTCGAGCAAACAGTGCAAAGCAGGTGCAATGACGGATGACTAAGCTGGCACGTGAAAAGAACAAACGGCTTTGGCTGGGGTGCGGACCACAATCGATTGCTGATAGCCTGGCTCCTCTCACAGACTCAGCGGTATTGACACCATCCGCAATCGCTTTGTTCAAGCAGGCAACCCTCTTTCTGAGAGCACAACACCATTGCGACAATTCCTGCGCCTTCCGCAACACGCACCTTCCACGAGTCTTTCCCACAACAGCGCAACTTCCTGTTTCTCATCGGCTCTTCTCTATTCTTGCGGTCAATCAGTTCGCACGATAGTCAGTCCTCGACGACGCTAAACGCCCAACATGGCGAATGATGAATATGATGTGAGCCGGTATGCCTAATTCTGGCTGCTCTTCCGCTAACATCTGCAGTTTCTGTTCAAAGGTAGCTGACAGCGCCCTCATACCACCCACCTGCACTACTAATCGCCTTCAGTTGTCCTGATCGGTGACTCTGGAGTCGGTAAATCCAACCTTCTCAGTAGATTCACCCGGAATGAATTCAATCTGGACTCCAAGTCCACCATCGGCGTCGAGTTCGCAACCCGATCGATTCAAGTAGACACCAAGACGATCAAGGCACAAATCTGGGATACCGCAGGTCAAGAACGATACAGAGCCATCACATCCGCATACTACAGAGGCGCTGTTGGTGCCCTACTCGTCTACGATATCAGCAAACACCAGACATACGACAACGTCACGAGATGGCTAAAAGAGCTGAGGGATCATGCCGACAGCAACATTGTGATCATGCTGGTCGGAAACAAGAGCGATCTGCGGCATTTGAGGGCTGTGCCTACCGAGGAGGCCAAGCAGTTTGCAAGTGAGTCGAGGTACTGCTGGAGATCGGGATGGTGCTGACAAAGAGCGCAGGTGAAAACAATCTCTCATTCATCGAGACGTCTGCTCTTGATGCCAGCAATGTTGAGCTGGCTTTCCAGAATATTCTCACAGGTAGGGACATCATTGAGGAGCGAAAAGAGCTGTGCTAACACGATGCAGAAATCTACAGAATTGTTTCAAGCAAAGCCCTCGACAACAACGAAGGCCCGCAACCAGGCGTTAACGCTGGCGCCAAGATCGATATTACACCCACGAGTAACGGCGACCAGAAGAAGTCGAACTGCTGCTGAGATGGATGATTCGTTCGGATGCGTGCTGTTACGGACGGTGATCTTGGCTTGGACGTGGCGTTCGGGAGTTTACCATACAGAGTGAATATGCTGGTTGAGGACGAAGCACGAATGCAACGATAGGTATGCTTGACTGCATGAAGATGAGCTTAAATGAGAGAATGAATAATACGTCAAGCTGAATCGCAAGATCTCTCTGCATCCAAGGTACTGCTGAATGCCACAAAGAGATCTCTAAAACACGTGCTGCTGAGGAACATAGGGTGACAGCACTCAGACGAAACAGGCGCAGAGATTTCTCGAAGCTGTCCTTCCGATTCACTCGAAATGTTGCCTGCATACACAATCTTTTGCGCGAGAACGGCTTCGGCTCTGACTGTTCTCACATCACAAAAAACATCCACATCCGTCTCTCACAGTCTCAAATTTCATAAGTGTTCCCCTTCTCATTAATAGTAAGCATCATCCCACTCATTATCTCCTCGCCCCTCGCACCAAGCAGCAGTCACGACTACATCCGACAATCGACCCTCAACGCCCACCGCCACGCTAGACGTCTCCTACTCTCAGCACCTAGGTACGCGCCCTTTTACTCCAAATACCAGCCTACGCCTCATAACAGCTATAGTACCGAATAATTTCCTTGACGCCCTTCCGTATCTCATTATAATCCTTATCGAGCGGGGTGTTCAGTTGTTGTTTCCACTTGGCGATCTCGCATGAATTTTGGTCGAACCAGATATAACACGCGAGCTGAAAAGAATGGATGATTCAAGCTAATGTGAGTACGTACCTCGAAACTGCTACTTTGGTCACCCTTTGCATTGAAATCTGGTATGACAGTGTATTCACCCGTCTTGACTGGCTCAGTGATGCAGGGACCGCCTAGGTTCGGCTCATTACACCACTTGATTTCGTATTCCGCTGAGGCCAAGGCGGCTGAGAGGCCTAGATAGAGGATGTATTTAAGCATGGCTGTGCGATTGTAGATCATAACAGGGAGGAAACTAGAGCTCATAGAAGTCAAAGTGCAGAGGGGTATCCCTACCTACCTTTATACTTGAAGCTATGCTTCCTTTCTTTGTGCGGTGCCATCGTGCTTCAGATGTTTGCAGTACTCGTACTCCGTGATGTCAGCATAAGATGATTTTTTATCTTTGTCTAAGGTGTCTGCGACGAGATTATTGCCTATTCAGCAGCTGTATCCAGAAGCTCCGACCACAATCTTGCAATTGTCCAGCTAGCCACGATGACAATGTTGAGTACGCCTTCAGCATAGCTTCAAAAAATCTGACGTTCGACACAGGAACCATTCCCGGCAAAAGCGGCGTGAACGGCACAATTTGCTCAAGCGACGACGACAATTGTCTCGATGCAGAGACATGGTGGTTTTTCGAGCATGGCGGCCCATACTTCAAGACTTTGATGCCTATGGCAGGTGGGTAATCGTCGTGGTAAACTTCGATATCTGAATCGGTCCAAGACCCGGTTGCGTAAAGATCGAGTCTTTTGCTCAGCCATGGAACGAAAGATTGTGCAACGGGTTCGAGCTCGAGGTCGGCTCTGAGAAACCTGTGCCTTGTCCTGGCGCCATGGTTCCAGGCGACGATTGCTGGGCAGGTGTCCGGAGATGGAGGACAAGTGTTATGACTTATTCATGATATTGACGTTGCTCTAGGACTTGCCGCGCCTGCTCTCGCCTTGACACGGTCTATTCTCGGAATAACGAACACTGGCGACATCATATGAAAGCGCCACTGTCGCCGTGCTGGATGGTGGTGGTTGCGGGAAGGAAACACACGAATCTGGAAGTGCACGAGTTGACGGCATGATCCGGCGAAAGTGGTCTCAGATTTGTACGGCATACTATACCCTCGGTGTAGGTACCACAAACTCTGTGGGCGGTCGAATGGTTCTGCGGTGGCCTTGGATTCATCCTCGCCAAGCAAGACGCGTCGAGGCAAGCAATGAGGAGAAACTCGTCGAAAGCGAATACGCAAACATCGAGAGGGAAACATCCCGATAAAATGTTCAGTCAAGGCCGTTTGATACTCAATCTTCAGCGCTTATCCGAAGAACCTCGCCGTCGACAAACAGATATCGGGCCGGAAGCATCGCAGGTTCAGGACACGGTTGAACCCAGCTTACTCCGCTGATTCATTGCTGAGGGCGACTCGACGTATGTGCTCGATTGAGGAATTGTCAATACTACGATGTTGCGATAATCAACTTACCTCATTTCCTCCTCTCCGTTTACAAAAGACACCACCTACCTGTACCCATCTCAACTCCACCCATCCCTCCCCGTCGCAGTCGGCGGCACCGTCACACCATAACTTTGCAGGAAAAAAGTCCTCGTCGTCGTCGCAGCACCCGTCACAATCTTATCTACTTTCTTACCCACAATCCCCTGCTCACAATGTGAACCCGTAGGAACAAAGTATTCGATCCCATGGTTGGCCCCGTCACAAACGGCGAACGAAATATCTGTAAGCTGTTGTTGCATGTCAGTATCGTCAGCATCAGCAAGAAATTGGGCATGGCGTGACTTACGCAGATATACGTCTCGTCTTTGGGGAAGCCCTCGCAGGCTTGTCTGGCATAGTCGTCGCCGGCGCCTTGGGCGTGGACGGTGAGGAAGGCTGTACTAGCAAATGGTTAGTGCTGTGGCAAGGTATCTCATTTTGTAGCTGGGCTTTCAGCCTTTGACCATTCAAGCGTTCAGGAATAGAAGCAAGATCACGAAATGACCCGAAAAAGCTGGCGTTCTGGATATATGGCCTGGGTCAAGTACCGTACCACGAAACAGAGTTGATGCTATTTCGGTACAAGAGAGGACAAAGAAAACGATGAATCGCTTGGTGTGACACCCGTTGTGTGGCTTTTGTCTGGCCTCTCGTAAGTACAGCTTTCCAGACAATGTAAGTGATTGTAAGATGAAGAAATCGAGCCTTTGGAATAAATTTGCATCGGATGGTACAACAGTGCTGAATGCGAGCGAGCAGTCCTTCTGCTGGTGTCCATCATGACAACGCTGTCGGAAAATCTGCTTCGCAGTTCAGCTGGCTCAATGAGATAGTCCCAAGAGGTGGCCACCTTGAGCTCAACATGAGTAGCTCTCTAACGTTGTTCATATTTGCTCAATCAACCAGATTCGAGTGTTACACATTCGCCTCGCCCTTCTTCTTATTGAGCGTACTGTTCATGAAACCCTGCTCAGTCTGAGCTGTCTCGACCCTAGTCAGATGCCTCACCAGCCCCTCCTCACCATCCTCATGCACACCATGTCCGGCCGCGATCTTCTGCAACGAATCACGCAGCAGAAGCTCGTAGTACCCTGTTGCAAAAATTGTCGCTGGAATGTTGACGAGAATACTGATCCACGAGTAGCCATTATCGTATGAGAAGGCCTCTGAGCCAAAGAAGATGGCTGCAACAATTCGTGTACCCAGATCCCTGGCGAGGTTGGTGGAGATGCTGTTTGCCGCAAAGCCGAGGATCATGGCTGTGTAGGCGAACCCAATCGTCCAGGGTACGCTGACTGGTGCGACGAATGGGTTTGCGGGATCAAGGCATGCCCAGATGACAATGCCGATGAAGCTGTCGACGAAGAACTCCTGGAAGAAGATGTAGCCTTGGTTGGTCTGACCTGGATTCGGGAATGTACAGAGGATTGAGGCAGCACCGCCGTTGAAGACTGCTGTGCCGTGGGCGGCGATGTCGGCTGCTTTTGCGGCTTGAATTTCAGGCCAGTAGCAGCCCATCAGGAGGAGGCCGGCCACAAATGCACCGAAGACCTGAGAGAAGATGTATAAGGGGACCTTTTTCCACGGGAAGCCCTGCCAAATGGCGAGGCAGATCGTGACTGTGGAGTATGTCAGTACAATAACCGGATCATAGGAGTAGCATGCTTACTAGCAGGATTGAAATGTCCACCGGAAGTACTCGCACAGGTGATGATAGCAAAAGCAATACCGAACCCGAAGGCTATGCCAATTTGCAATATGCCGCCAAATGTGCTAACGCCGAGCTCTTCACCGAGGCCATTCGTGGTTGAGAGTGTAAAGGCGCATATGGCTGCGATACCAGGGAAGACGTAGAAGAAGACACCGGTTGCTTCGGCCATACACTCCCGGAGGACGCGGGGTCGGCTGTGCTCGAAATCGATCTTTCGTTGAGAGACGGGTTTGGGCTGGTGGACGTTGCGAGTAACATGTCTTCGGATGGTTAGCTAGAGGGCCATGGCGACAGTTGAGAAGCATACTTCTGCAAGGCATCCGTCACACCAATTTCGAGCTCATTGGTCTGTAGACGATGAACGTCGTTATCGTGAGGAGCCATCCTGGTTGCGTTTGCTAGTAAGGCTGGGAGAGAAGCGATACGCGTTGTGAGAACAATTGTCAGCAGGTCAAAAGCAGCGGAAGAAGCAGTTTTTGTAGTGCCATGGCTGTGGGCTCCCCATATGGGAAAGAAAATCTGGAGGGCATGGAGATAGGACCGGAGGAGTGATCAGTCCTCGGCATCATCTTCGACGAGGCGACAACGATTGGTAGTTCACGCAGAGCGGTACCGAATCAAGAACACATGCATCGGTCGGCAGTGAACCGTACAGGGGCTGTACGAGGTTGATTCGTGGGAATGACAGGCGTCGTCCGGGATGAGGTGAATAAGCTTCAAGGAACACGTTTTGGCATGATCAAGAAATGCCACGCGCGCATGAACCGAAGCCCAAAAGCTTGCTTAGCCTCGAACACGGACCGGGATTAGGAAGGATTTCGTCATGAAGCGTGAGAGGCGACAGGCGAAAGAGGAAGGTGAATGTTTTAGCCTGAGATCGGAAAGTTCATTGAAACGTCGGATGGCGGAAGGTGTCAAAGGCCGATGAGGATTTTGTTGTCTTTCGTGTCGAATGCTTCGCGATGAATTTGCGAGTCTGTCTCATACGTGCAGAGTTACCTTAGGCCGGTGGTGAATCAACACTTAGGTAGTGATGTGAACTCGATGCATACGACGCGAGAACGAAGATGAAAGCCCGGAGGTAGCGGAGGAAGCTCCCACTTTGCAAATTGGTGACATTCCAGTGGGGACCCCGGAGGGACTAGCGGCTGTTGCGGCTCGCTCTCCATGGGGCCTCCGATGTACGGTACCGGCATCAGATCGGACGACATCCGAATATTCAGGAGAGATCTGCTGTGGGTGTGAGCAAGGAAGATTCTTTTTCTCCATGTTAGAGTATCTCACTTGACTGTCACTCGACGAGGAAAGTCGCCCAGCTACCCATAGAGGCAAGCTACCCGGGTCGATTTGTTATCCGTGTTACGGAACGCTGAAGAGGTATGCAACTCGTCCGTGCTCGTCCAGCAAGAAGGTTCATGGACGCATAGGTGCGAACGGGGCGAGTAGGAGACACTGCACAAAAACTGTCTCATCAGTCTTGAAGGGATGAAAGAATAATTCTATTGAAGGACAACTCTCCTGTACTGAAGAAAGAACCGCCAACACCATGCTAAATGTCCGCTCAGATCAAAAAGTGCCCTCCAAGCTCTTGTCAAGAAGTACCTGCACCTGATTCAGCCTCTTTCTGCTGATCGTCTGCTTGCTTCTGCTTTTCCATCCTCGACATGGCAGCTCGCGCCATGATCTCTCTACGATCCAGACCTTGCGTTCCAGCTGTACCACCAAGCACAAACTCACCGCCTTGCCAGCCATGATCATCGACATGCTCGTCATCAAATTCATCATCTGGGTTGAAGAACTCGCCCTCGGAAAGCTTGTGGCCTCCATGCAAATGGTCATTCTGCTCAACCTCTTTCTCAATCTGCTTGGTCAGGTCCCAGAACTTCCTGTCGTGCTCGCTGTGGACGTTGTGAGACAGCTCGTGGCAAAGAGTTTTCCGGATGACCTTATAGTCGCGATAGCCGTCATATGAATCGGTACGCAGTCGCAACTCGATGACTTCGCCGCCATTCCGGTTCAAGCCCAGTGTTTTGCTTTCGTGGGTTGTATGCTCAGCAGGATTCATCTCAGTCAGCAGACCAACGGAGAACTTGTGTTTGCGCATGCTTGCTTTGATGCCTGGATCTTTCGCAAGTCTCTCTAGGAACCGCCTGCTCTTCTCCGGGTTAGGCAGGTAATTCAGAGGCTCAATGGCGTGGAACGTGTATGTTGCCTCTTCCTGGACCTTTTTCCAATCTCGGTTCACATTGTGCTTCGTCTTCCGCCCAGCTGATCTGGCCTGGTCTCTGGCGGCTCTTCTTGCAGCCATTCTCTCGGCCATATCATTGAGCTTCTGCACATCTTGAGTCGAGGTACCAATAGCCTTTATCCTAGTCTTGGGGGTGATCACATCGAAGAGCGATTGACTCGAGAACGGGTACTTCAGCAGCCCAGGTTTCGGGGTAATGAATAGCGATACTCGTTCGACATCTGCTTGGATTGTATCTGCAAACTCTTGAGCTAGCTCGTGGAAGGTGATATCTTTCGGCAGCTCCATGTCGAGGACTTCCTTCTGGTATGTTATCCTCACATGGCTCGTTTCTATGTTCTCGGACTTTGTGTCTTCCATGTCGGTGACTTCTGGTGCAGAGGCAGTTGGGCTGGTCTGTGGAGATTCGGTGCGGATCAACTGCTCTTGTTACAGACCGGTACGACTTGTAAGAGGCAGAGTAAGTTATGAAATGAACGACCTAAGCATTAAGTATAGAGCAGGAAGAATCATGTATCTTGTGGTCAGTGGCTACATGTTTCGGCATTAATCAGCTGCACATTGCGATCAGGAACCATGCATGACGCAGAAGAGTTGCCTGTGACGGCCTTGTGGCCTTGCGCCACGCTTCTGGAAGGAGCGATGAACAATCACAGCTTTTGTGCGGCAGTGCCACATCGTAGTGTCGTGCTTCAGATATCGGCTGAGCACGCAAGGGATAGTAGCTGGAACATCAATCGTTGCGGAGAGAGCAGTGGGCAACTCGAAATCAACATAATGCTTCATGACTGCAGAAAGGAGTTGCACCGCTCTCTGAGAAAGAAGGAAGATATTTGTTTGCCCTAGACTGGTAAGGCGCCAACTTCGGGAAAACCTTCCCTGAATGTGTCTCTACATAGCTTCTCTTCCTCTCATCGTTCGAGGTCGTCCTTCATCTTCCCCTCCTGCGAGGACACTGCTGCTGGTACGACGTTGACGCCTAGTTCTTCCTGATCATGTCATCTATACGTTCTCTACCAGACGCTGTCGAGATGAGTGCCTCGGGTGTCTCTCTGAAGAGAGCCATTGCCTCCCCATCAGTCGTGTAGCCATGCATATGTGAATCAATGTTATCGTGCGATTTCTAGGGCTCACTACACGCAGTGTCTGAGACGATGCATGCAATGGCATGGTATGGATGTCGGATTGCTGGAGGATGATGTTCGGCTGCAGTAAGTCCACGGTTGAAGGGTCGACGTCAGATGGGATCTTGTCTCCGTAATCTCGATTCAGACTAACATCGAACCCTTTGTGTTCCAACGTCCTTGCTGTGCTCTCCTAATGTAACGAATGTCCTCTAGGTTCCGTTGTCCAGCACGCTGGTCTGATGTTTGCCCTGACGGAACCCTCCTCAGCCCGCATGTGCTTGGCCGCCTCCAATGGCACATTCATGGGTTCAGCCGATGTGAGAGCACCACACACACGCGCCCAGATTGCTGGCTCACGAGAATGCTCCACCTTCCGGTGCTACTTCTTCACTGTCCTCGACATCGTCAGCCGTCAACAGCCACTCTCCCCGACTAGTGTCAAACGTGTGGTTGTGAAATCGATTCTGCGTCAGTGCCTGGCTCGTATACTCGTCCGCAAGCACCTGAGCGTATGCATATGGCACCTTAGCTGACGCGCCTTCGAAAGTCGACTTCCTCAATGGGAAGATGTCGCTCAGATTATATCTGTGCTCGTTCTTACATTCAACGACGTTCGTGTTGTTGACATCATTCGCCGCCAGACCGGTGATATCCAGAAAGAGGCCGTTCGAGAGATCAATGAATCTACCATCGATGATATTCGCGCCATCGCCACGAACCCTCTCCCAGAACCATGGATTTATGTCCAGCAGATATTGCCTAGTGATGTTGAGTTCGTGGCTTCGGAAATCCCAGTAAGTATGGTTGTGCTTCTGTGCTAACGTCGCCAAAGTGGTGTTGGTGACTTGCGCGTCGAGGTCCCAGTCCTGCGCAACGGTTAGCCAGTCTCTTGACCATACCATCATAAACCTTCACCACTTACCCACGGAAGAATCTTCGCATTCCAGTACCACCCAAGAAGGGTTCCATGCGCAATCCAAGTCTCGAGCTGGAAGTTCCTAAACAGCAACAGGTATGCTCTTATCATAGCCCGCAATGTTATCTGTCTCTCCTCATCTGTGACGAGACCGGTGAAGTAGCGGGCGTCATAGTGTCGGTGAAGGTCATCCTCAGCTGGTTCGTGGAAATATTTGTTGTTGTCATCAGCAAGGACAGTGAAGGTTATCAGCAGTATCACAAACAAAGCGCGCACGAAGGCGGTCATCAACATGGCTAGTATAGCCTTGCGAAACGAATGCAACAATACCAAACATGACGGGAAGTGGGATCATAGTCTGTGATAACAGCAGATGCGATCAAACGGAGTGCAGTGAAATCGATAGTCATTTCCAGTGAGAGTGTCAACGAAGGACCATGTCGCGTGCTCAGACCGAATACAGAGACTCCATGTAGAAGGACAGCACAGTGGACCAATGGCACCGGACCTTTCACTCTGATACCCACGTCTGACGCACCATATGCTGGGATGAGCGTCCTCACACGGCACGTTATGGCAGCCGGAGGTATTCCTGAACAAAAGGCAAAATTTAGGTGTTTGTAGAGCATAAATCAACCAATAGAAGGTCTCGTCGTGTTAGGACTTCATGCCAAGGTTTGGCGGCTGACGACGGCATCCTATGCCAAGCTCGGCTGTTGTCGCATTTGGAAATTGCTCGTGTGCTCAAGCCGAACACCGACCTTGCAGCGTTTCACCTGCTGGGGTCACCGGGTCATCGGATCACTAGCTTTCTCAACCCTCTTCAATTCATGGACATACTGGCGTTTGTGCGTACGATAATTCCAGTCAGGATGTCTGGTCATGACAAGCCGCCCTTAAGGACATCGCGCGGCATGTTTTTATCAACCATCAATTTTGGTCACAGATGATCATGCTCTACATAGGCTTCTCTACCCAGAGCGTCACACGAACAGGCAGCCGAACGTATCCAGTCTCTCGTTCATCCTTGAGCTTGGCTTGTCCAGTGCCATGCATCACGAAGAGTACAAGAGATGCTGACATTCATGTGCTTACGCGTCTCTCATCGCTTAGTATGGCACGGACACTCTGCAAGCTTGGCAAAGACTGAATCTCACGAAGTGAGGCCTTGCTGTTGAAATGACTTGCAGCATGTTTGAGCTCTTGGAAGGTACAGTAAGGAAGCTGACATGGCGAAGTAGTCAACGCTCGATCTCGGATTCAGCCTCGTGGGGACGAGCTGAAGAGGATGCACGTGCGCCAAATGCTAGGATATCTACCAGTAAATTCTACAATCCAGTCCATCATACGCATCAGCAGTACGCCTTTCATCAGGCCCCGGGACCTTTCATCGACTCAGGAATTCGAGGGCTCTTGGCTTCGCCATCTATGGCTACTCACACTTCGCACCACGAGAAGGTGGCCCTCGCGCAAAGCACCCTGCTGCTCAAGTTAGTACAAGTCAGTGGCCGCCATGTCTCGTAATGTTGGCGTGGCGCTAGCATCCGAGGCAATGGCGCTGACCAAGTCTTCTATATGCAACTCATGCCTTCCGTGTCAAACTCAAAAACAAAACATCTCTTCCGCCTGTGCTTGACGAGCGATCCCTAGTGTAGGGTCTCTCAAGCCAAGCACAGTCACAACTTTGCAGCCATGCACATTCCTCCATCATCAGACACGACACAGAAGGCGATTTCTTCTGCCCACAAGTGGCGCCATCTGACGCCAAGAAAGTCGTCTCAACATTATCTCGACAAGTAGCCACGAAGGCTATCAAGTCAAGGCGTCTACCTCCGGCTAAATGCCGCCGGGCGCCCCGCTAGTGATGGATTCATGTTTTTCCGAGATGGGGCAGCTCCCCCAGCATGCACTCCTCCATCGCCAAGCTCACCAGAGAATCACCTATGGACACAGGTGTGAAGCATCCATAGACATCCCGACTTCGTCCTGAGAGATCGCACCTCACGCACGCGGGCCGTTTCAGCTCCAGTCCGTACGCAAGCGAGTCCTTCTCAGCTGGCATATCGCAAGTCGATAGGATTGTACATGCTGAAGAGGCATTCCTACTACCAGACCTGGCCTCCTTCCTTAGTACGCAGGGTCATCGGTCGCAGAAGATCAATTTCCGATTTTTCCTGAAGAGGCGTCCTGTGCTCTCACACAGTCCGCAACTCAGGGCGGGACAATCGCAAAGTACACGAGAGCCTAAAGGAAGCAAGATCTGGTAGTGGAACTCCGCATGCCGATCTCTATCTCCCGCCTTGCGCAAGGGATGGTGCCTCGAACCAAAACCCACCAGGGACAACATCCCGATTTCTCCCAACGAGCCACTCTTCTGACGAAAAGCGGCAATTTGAGGCGATAGTCTGTATAACGTACAGAAGATCCGGCAAAGAGAGGAAGATCGAACATGCGGAGGCGAAGAATTACCGGTGCCAGGTAACCTTCTCGAGGTCGTAGGGCGAGCTGTTGCAAACACTGGTGTCACTCTAGCCCTACTGCGAATGGGGTTGATGTGTGTTCCACCGCCACTGGGCCCTTATCCTTTGTTCGGTCGCCAAAGCGATCCAAAACAAAGAATTCAGGGCATGGCAGCAGATGGTGAGGATACACTGGCACCTAGTGTTCTTCGGGGTCATGAGACGAGCTCTCTTCAGCATAGCAAAAGTAGTTCGAGTCTCAAGATGATCGAAAGCTAGCATGAGAGGAAGGAAAGAAGTTAAAAAGCAGAGATCAAATTGGGAAAGATATATACGGGCGACATCGTGGCTGCATGTGCAGGTGAATGCAAACACGCAGGAAGCGTGACGATCACGACACGTCACAGCACTTGTACTGCAGAAAGCAGTCACGTTCCAGCATCTTCCTTTGCCTTCTCATGAATGAGCTTCGGCAGCAAGTGCATCCTGCAATGTGAAGTGAAAAGCATGAAGTGTCACACCTGCTGTTCAATGCCACAGCCAGACCAGCCTCGATACGCGCTCAATGCACTTCTCGTAACGCGTCACATCAACGAGTGATGCACAGAACGAAGGATACGATCACGATGTCGATGTGGACCGAGGGCTATCACTTGAGCGAACGCGGCATGCACTCACACTGATTAAAAAGCTCTGGCAATTTGTCCATGATCCCCTCCTGTTCTTATCATTCGATATCTCATCAGATCAAGAATACCTTCTTTGATCTTTCTACAACCTCGAATATTTCTATCAACCTAAACCACCGTCGAAACACAGCTCTCCATCCTCATAGTACAACCACAACAATGGCTGGACAAAAACGTACACACAAAGAAGCCTTCGAGGAGATGACGTTCCCCGACCTATCGTTCCCAACAGGCAGCGGCCTCACCATCGATTCCACTGCTCAAGCATACCGCACCTTGCTGCTCCTGACAGCTGGTGCCAAGAAGGCAATCAACCGCGAATATGCCGAGCGAGGGTACGATGAAGCCTTGCAGGGCCTAGACGGCAGAAAAACCTACTCCGATGAGATCACAAACCTCAAAGCTCAAGTTATCCACTCTCAAGAGAGATTGAGGCAGGCGAGAAATGAGGTGGCAGCTGCGGAGGAGGAAGTTGCAGCGGCACAAAAGAAGGCGAAGGAGGATGTTGCAGAGGCACGGAAGAAGTTCACAAATGTTAATACCCAGTTAGCACTTACGGAGAGTTATCTCCGACAGAGTGAGAAATTGCTCCAACGCTCAACAGCAAAGAACAAGAGCCTTGAAGCTGATGTCGAAAGGACAAAAGAGCAGATCACAAACGCAACAGACACATCCACAGCTTCGTCACAGGCCGCAACTATCCTTATCGATAGTCTCAACGAAATCATGGCAACGGCACCAACCAAGGGTCATGTCCACACGAAGCTCGAAAAGCACATGCAGATGCTGGAGGAAGTGAAGGTGGCAATTATTGTGTATCAAGCTGAACGCGACGAGATCACAGAGCAGTACAAGAACACAGAAGAGAGAATACGCTTGTCGAAACTGCCAGCTCCGGCCGCACGCCGTCAGAACCCGAACGACATTCCCCTCGGCGCTCATAGGATGCACGGACTCCCAAGAAAGATTGGATAGACTCCGAGGGCTGGAGTTGCTGCTTGTGGCAGACAATGTATCGGCGTTGAAGGTTTATTAGTAGAAGTCGGTAACTAGGCAGCTGGCCATGAAAGACTTTCCACCTTGGATTCGTGGTCCAAGTGCTGGAAAGGTCGAGGACTCAGTACTATGTAGCTGAATATTATATAACATCCAAATCACAATTTCTTGTCCTGTCGGTTGTCACGAAGAGGTTGGAAAAAGAGATGACTGAACACGATGGCAGGCATGTATACGAGATTGAGCTATTAGGATGTATCACCATCCCAGAAGGAGCAAAACCGGCGTAGGCATCAGACGTGGCCATGTGAAGGTCGATATATCATTAAGGACTTGACCATATCTGCCATGGAATATTACCATTGTTCGAAACTAATGCCTCGTGCGAACGCGCTCCCCGCCAGTACTCTGCACCCTTGCCATGGACGTTCGGATGGATGAACGACGTTAGATTCCTGCCTTTGAGGGTAGAATACTATTGATCGTCTAATGATATGTTCCTGGTACTAGCTCCTGGTGCGGGCCACGTCGCTTGCGCCTCGATGGTCAGCCGACGGCCATCTCATCCTCGTACGGGCCCGGTTGTCCCAGCTCAAGCTGTTGTAGTAGCACGACATTGTCTCGCTTACGAGCATGCATATGTCGTAGGTTTCGTCGATGTTGGATGCGTATGGTAATTTGGCTCAAGCATCTTGTCAGTGTCATAATCCCATCGAATCAGCTACAAACTATTAGTACGTCCCTTCGTGATCGTTCTGTACACTGCCAAACTGACAAGATCGCGACTGTGTCGCTTGTTATCGAAGTGATCGTCGTTTGGCAGCGTTTGCAACCAGGCAATGACTTGGCAGATGATCTTGTAGCCTCGTTGCTCATAAGCTGGGACGTTCTTGAAGGTCCATTTGCTGAAGGCCTCCTTTGCTGTTGCGATGAAGATGTGATCGTACTCTCCGGTATCCACTCGCTCCAAACCACCTTCGAAGGGAAGGTCTGTCGGGCATCGAACGTAATCCATTAGTTTGGGTTGGGACGCTGTGACCTGAGATGTGGCATTTCGGATGTACTGTTCGACGACCACGGTCTTTAGGTTTGGGAAATGGGTTGTGTTGATGTGATCTCCGTCAAGACCCTCCAAGCTTTGTAGAACGATTGTGTTGACATATTTCGAGGTATAAGGCGCCTTGAGGTTCAGGATATCTTTGATTTGCCATGCAGGGCCGGCAGCGTTGTCAATCTGGTAGATGTGAAGGGTCAGGCGAAAGCGATCATCGGCCTCAGCATTGACTTGACGCGAGACACCGAACAACGGCGCGCAATCATTGTTGGTGGAAGTGAGTGTGCCGTAGTCACAGTCCACAATAACCTCATGATCGTCTGCCACTTCATTGATGAATATATCGAAGATTCGAAGCCGTAGCTCTGCAGGTATACCCATCAACGTCGGCGTCGCCATGATGGTGATTTCGTAGGGTTGATGTCACAGGACTGCGAAGGATGGTATAGAGTAAGCGACAAATGCGTTCGAAAGAGATTGTGTGCTTTCGGCATTGGTTGTAGTGAGTAAGCTTGGCAGTAGTGAAAATCGAGGAGCGCAGGAGGCTTCCTTCATCGTCAATCATGCGCTGATTCCCTGGAGTGCAACATCTTCATTTCTGGCCACGTTCGAATTTACGATAGTAAGATTCGTCCTCCGTTAGCAGGAAGCAGGCAATGTGCATGAAGTACATCATCATAATTTCGGAAGGGTTAGACGCAAAAAGAAAGGCACATACTTGCGTAAATGGTTATCATGTCAGAGGCTCTGAGGTAGCCTCGCCACTCCTCGATGAGCAATCTGCTGCTACTATATTTTGCCCATTGAAACGGTTCGCATGGTGCCTAGAGCTCGGCTATGATGATATATTCAACGTGGTCAGGTCTCTACCAGATCATACTCCCGATCAGACTCCCACTCCATGAAGAATACCTCGTTCGTGTCGTAGTCACACACAACATTCTATAATCACTGTTAGCCGCGTAAAGAAGGATCGAACCTAGGCTCATCTCACCATCCCGCCATTTGAGAGTTCTGACACCGACCCCTGTTGCAGAAACCTGACCCAACTTCTAATGGTAACGCGGAAACCACGCTCGGCTAAAGAAGGTAGTCGCATAATCGTGTACTTATCTGCATGTTCCCTGATCGACTGCGCGATCTCGCCATTGTGACGCCCATTCTTTACGTCGTCGAAGGTGATACCTGTGTTGAGCGAGTGGAAGATGCACGGATCTATTCGTGGCGAATAGTAGTCGTCAGCCACGGGAAGTTCTTCATTCAAACTCAATAAGGCTGACACCTCAAGCACTTCCAGATTTGAAAATTGTCTTTTGTTGAAATACTCCCCATCGACACCATTCGTACTTTGCACAATGGTGATCATCGAGACTGACTTGCGCAGGAAGTCGTTCAAGATCAAGGTGTAGTCGTCGAGAGGCACGCCACCAGGTACCGAGTCCTCCGACAGCCAAGACTGGCCAGCATTGTCTTTCCGAAAGACACCGCAGTGGTCAACCCGGCACAGCTCGAGCCGCAGGCGAAAGCATTCACGAGCTTCATTGCGAATCTGCTTCGATGTTATCAACAGCGGATGAAGAACGTCCCACTGCCCAATTTCGAACCCAGATTCGTTTTTGTTCTCACAGTTGCTGCTGAGGTCCAGGGAAATCTCGTTGTCGGGCACGCCAGCGAAGACGTATTTGAAGATACGAAGACGAAGTTCGGCTGCAATGCCCATCAATGTAGGTTGCGCAGAGAAGTCTGACATCGTGGAGGTCGTGCTTCAGGCAGTTCTGGTACTTGTGCAATCGAGGTGGTGAGGCGAAGGGAGGGTAGAGAAAAGAATGATTGGTTTCGGTCGAAAGTTTGAAAATAAAGGTCTGAGGCAGGCGCGTTCCAGGCAAGGCTGCGGCCTGCTTTCCAACGACTCATGACGCAACGTGAAGGTCGACAATTCACATTCAATCGATAGTTCTTTGCAAGCCACTCTCGAAAGCAAAGAAACTACAAGATTCTGCAATGTCCCCTCGACCTCATGCGTACCCAAAGCATCCAGTGAATCGTGCCAATGCTCCTTCATGGAAACTCCTCATCCTCAATCCCCTCCCAATACTTCGGATCCAAAAGCTCAGCATGCTCATCGTCCTCATGCCGCTCCTCATCCAAGTCAAAATCACCGTCGAACTCCTGATCTTCCAATCTCCTCTTTTTCCCAACAGGTTCAATTGATACAGGCCCCTGCATCTCAAGCTCATACTCCACACCCTCATCCATACTCGGTGCTGCCCATGGCGCAAAGACAACCTTCATGTGCCGTCTGCGCTTAACAGTGGACCAGAGGTAGCTCTCGTTGCCATGCTCACCCTTGCTTCGATCGTGCGTATTCGAGATCTTGAGGACGATTCTAGCATCGAGCTGATTTGCCCACGTCAGACCCAGCGCAGGCGTCTTCATTTGGTCGAATGGCGATGCCCTTGCATCGTCACCCCAACCTGTGAAGAATCGTTGCTGATAGTCCAGACTCATGACCTCGTCTTTGTGTGCTTGATGCGTAGATGGTGGTGGACGCAGGCCTTGAGCTGAAGGAGCCCGACCCACTGACGGTGGCTGCATTCTGGCCGCAGAGTTCACATTCTGCTGTGTCTGTGTTGGTGTCGATGTACCTCCACCGTACCTCTGCGTAGCTTGACTTGATCCCTGACTCTGACTAGACAACAACCGGACCTTATCCAATCGTGTCTTGTCATCATCGAAGCGATCGGATACCTGATTGGTGCATACGATCGCTACATTTTGCTCATGCGCGATCTTCCTCAATGCCTTCCCCAGCTTCGTCAATGCAACAGCTCTTTCAGTCAGGACCTTCCGACTTGCTCCCTGAAACTCGATTCGAAAGTTTGCAGCGATTGAGTCAATGACTACCAAACCTGCATTGTATCGTCTGATAGCTTCAGGAAGCTGAAATGTGATCATGTGTTCTTGCATTTCCACGTTGTGGACTTCGATACCTAGCACATGGTCGAGAGATGGTTGGTCTTCCGGCGGAAGCTCTAGGATCTGTGGATGCGATCGTAGTATCTGCTGTAGTCGTCTTGTGTTGAGAGGGTCTTCTGTTGACAGGTATATTGCGCTCCTGCCGAGACCGCGAGGTGCCGGAAGTTGTGCAGTCAGGAGGAGAGTAAGGACGAACTGAGTCTTGCCGACGGCACTGCAGGATCAGTCAGTAGCTACAGGCCCGTGGAAGAACATCCGTACCTCTCGCCAACAATCTCGCAAATACTGCCCGCCGGAAACCCACCACCAAGAGCCTCGTCTATCCGTGCGTCAAGCGTCTTCACATATTGCAAATCCTTGATAGATGGCTTCGGATCCTCCAGCCTCACTCTCTTCCTCGGTGGCTCCTCGGAATCTCCTTTGTCTTGCGGTCGCGGTGGAGGCGGCATACACCGATATCCAGCGTCAGCCCTCAACGCCTCAGTGACAGCCGCAGCCATACGACGCACTTCCTTGAGTGGTAGCGGGCATTTTCGCGCAATCTCGATGGGGTCAAGACTGACCAGTTCTGCTGTCAGAATATTCTTCTTCTCAAGTGAATATGTAAGATGCCGCCATGGCTGCAGATCGAAGTTCGGTAAGATCTCTATCAAGTCGGCCATCGAGGCGGGTCTATGCGGTCGTGGTTAGATCGTGTTTGCGAGGCGAGCAAAGCCATGAGCAAGAAGTCGAACGCGTCGCAGAAAGAAGGAAATTATTCAAAACAAACATAAGATCAAAACATGTGCCACCCTCACATTTTAACGCGTGGTGAAGGTCGAGAAATGAAAGATGTGGCTCACTCATGACATCGCCGCCGCCAGAACACGTGATGTGGTAGCCGAGGTCACGACTTCTATCGCAGCTTCTCTACAGCTTCGACAGCTCTCTACAGCTCTCTACAGCAGAATTGAGATCGCACACGGTCATTTGTTGTATTGCTACCATCGCTCTACCTCTGACACCCATTCGACAATGGCCTCCCGAACTCTAGCCCAACCCTGGCTAATCAACAAATACTTCGATCCCATCTTCGCAGTAAGCATGGGCTTCTGCGCCGCAGCACTTCGAGTCAGGAGGGAGAGTATCGAGCGATTCCCAGCGCAGGACAACTCCTATAGCGCGTTGTGGTCGAAGGTTGTGGTGAGAGGGAGGGGGTATTTTGGGTATGATAAGTGAGGAGGAACAACACGATACAAGGAGGAACGAAGGACCTACATGATAAATGCTTTGGGCAGGGCGCTGCTGGGACGGATCATGTCAGAGAAATCAGACAGGATGCGCCGGAGAGTACAGGGTCTCAGCGCTTCAGTGTCTTGATCTTCACCTCAGACACCTCAGCATCGCCAGCTCGAATAGAATCACACCAAGCCAGGAACACAAATCACACCACGTCTGGACGAGCAGTCGAGCCATATGACTCGAGGATCTGAGCACGCCAGAGCAGCGTACGGCACCAGCTGCAGCTCGGAAGTCAAGACGACTCCATGAAGCGCTGTTGGGGGCTCCATTTCTCCTTCGAACGACTTGACACCAGGAGTCACTCACATGACCAATTGACGCCTCACCACAGATAGAGAAAAGAACCTCCAAACACTCATACCACAGACCGCGGTTTCCTATGGTCCAAATCTCTAGCCGATGGAGCGCGCTTTCCCACCATCTTCATCCAGACGGGCCACAGAAGTCTTTGGAACGTCCTCGGCGGTATAGCACGACTGTCGTACCGACAAGCAGACAATATGCCAATTCCAAGCTGATCTCAGGCTCATAATCCTGACCAGTCAGTCTTTTGTATCAATTTTGATATCCGCCTTTTCAGCCTCGATCCGTCCAGCATGACCACGCTCTACACCTCACACTCATTTGCTTACACCTCCGCGCCACCCCTCTATCTCACACGTGCCTTGGAACAGCACGCGCCACAGCATCCTCCTGCTCAGATACAGCCTCAAATATCCGACATTGCACAGCTGCCAGACCGCCTGTCTTCATTCTCGAGCCACCACGTTCAGCTGCATGAGTGGTTTCGCTATTCCAATTCCAATTTCGTTCGGAAACGAGCTAGGAGTAAGTGGCTCACGAGGATGATCAGGGTGATCCGAGGCATGGATATTGTCTGGCAGGCGGCGGTATGAAGCCTTCAGCGAGTGCCCAGTCCTTCACGATAGCTACCAGCTCGAGATTTTGTACTGCATCATGATTGCGTTGGAGGGAGCAGGGGAGTTCAAGCTGCTGTGGCCGTTTGAAAACCCTCCTGAGTTGGTAGCACCATGTTGAGCGTCTGCCGAGGGTAGAGGTGAGGATGGATCAATGCTTGAGGTTGATGCTTCTCAAGATTCGGTTATATCGAGGATCTGCAAGTAGAGCACAGAATGAATAACGTAGCGAGATCTACGATTCTCTAATTTTGATTCCACTCTATGCATTGATCTGCGAGATGCTCTCGCAGCGCGACATGGTTACTGAATCGCCATGCTCCTTGGACTCACCACGTGTAGCGTGGACAATGGTTAATATGATGAAGCAGCAAATGGCACATTGTATCTCCTTCCTACTTCCCATGGTCTGCTAACCACTCCACCGGCCTTCTCATCATCCTCAAATTTGAGGCATGCGGCTAGAGTCTCAGCTGCACAACCATCACGACCGTGAGCTTCGTTACCATGGTGATCTGTGATGACAAAGATTTTCTTTAGTAGCCAATATTCTCCAGTGCCATCATCAGATGCTCGACATCGCCTCTTTTGCCATCTTCCCACACACCGAATTTGTCTCGAACAGCTGTCTTGAATGCCAGGCTTTGCCATTCCCTTTTGTTCTCATACTCGAATTTGACGCTATCTTGATCAATCGAAGCGCTGCCGTAGACGACATGAGTCGAGCAGCTTATCTCCCACATTTCGAAGCAGTACTGCACTCGAAAAGTCCGCTTGAAGTGCAACAGTCGGACGGCATGTAAAGAATGACCCCAGAACTGAGGCTGGCGGTTGGTGCACATATCGTCGAGTATGAGTAACTTGAGCCCTGTGAATCCAGTGAGCACAACTTCATGGTCACCGGCTGTCGTCCAATCTGTGATCCTCGGATATTTCACTCGGAAATGTTCATCCAGGAGATGACAATCAATTCGAAGTCGTCCGATTCGAGCCACGCTTATTGTTCTTGAGCAGGCTACTAGAGCCGACGATGCCCCTGGCAGCTCCTGGCTAACAAAGATGACCTTTTCAGAAAGCAGGTGCCATATCTCCTCTCGCAGATGCTCAAAGGACCAGAGAGCGTCGTATTGCTGTAAGGCTCGACCGTAAGGGACGGTTACAGTTGCACCTGTCTGGTCGCTCGATAAGCTCTCGTCGTGATGGTAGCAGTCGTCGCCTACTATGTACGCCAATGGTGGCGGATCGAAGACATAGTCTAGCTTGCTAATTCTCACAGTGAAGTCCTCGAAGACAAGCTTCCATATCATGTCGCGAATCTCGGGCGGTAATCGTTCGAGGAAGCTCGGATGCGTGGATGATGGACGATCTATGCTGGCCTTGACCACGGAGCCAGGAGGTGTCGCTGGTAGTAACGTACTGTTGAGGGAATGTTCGTACTCTTCCAAAGACTCGAGGAGATCTTCGTCACTAAGCTCGTCCTCGAATTCCAAGTCGTCCGGCTCCGCTAGAGAACAAATGAAACTTGCCTATACAGAATCGTCAGCATGATCGTCTGATGAAGCTGTTGTGTCCAGCTCTGACTTACCATACTAGTATTTGACATGACTTCTTGCATTCTGGTGGCGACAGTGTCTGAAGAGGATGAAGTAAATCGTGGGTAGATGAGTGATGAGAATATTGGAGTTCGAAGTCTGTTGATAAGGATGACTGCGCGTTATCGACAGCGTGACTGCAGCAGGAACGCGCCGAATAATGCTGCAAGGCAAGCACGTTCAAGCAGCGAAGCAGGCATCAAGCCTTCCTCTCGTCAACACTCACTACCCTCTAAGCTGACCCGAGTCATACAAACGAATCATGACTGCACTGCAACTCCCAGACACCAACTCATGCAAGAATAAAGATACCTCAACCCCTCGTAGTCCTCACATTCGCCCCAACCATAACCCGCTCAACCATCTTCCTCTGCCGCCCAAGAAAGCTGTGCGGCTCCTCAAGCGCCTGCCCTCCCTTCAATCTCATCAACGCAACAGCACCACCCCCACTTCCACTTCCCAGCGTAGCAAGCCTTTGATTCTGCTCATACCACGCACTACTGATGAGCCTAATCTCTCTCTTCAGGTTATCGATGAGCACATCCTGCTCCTCTAGCTGTTGTTCCATTTCGTTCTCGCTCTTTGGTTCTCTGGGCTCTTTCTCGTCTTTCGCTGGGACTGGTGGTCGTGATTGGAGATCTTGGATGAGCTCAGACTGCTTCTTCGTGTGTTGGACGAGCGCGACGTTTTTCGTGCGCGCCTTCTCGAGCATAACGACCAGTTTCTTCTGCATTTTCATTCCGCTTTCGCGTTCTTGTGTGGTTCCGGCGTGCATCTGTGCGCGCATTGCTGACATGATGGCGCGTAGCTCGTCTTCTGAGATACCATCGTCATTTTCCATCGTCTCGCCATCTGTAGTGGTTGTGGTATTCTGCTTGACTAATGCTTCTGTAAGCCTTGCTTCGGCCGCCGCGAAATCTGCTTCAGAGGGTTCCTCGAGGTCCTTAGCCTCGGAATCTTCTTCGGTGTCGTCTTCATCTTTGAGGGTCTCACCTTCTCCCTCTGTCGTTCTCCGTGACGGCCGCTCATCCCCATCGTCGTACTCATCAAGCCGGCCCTGCAGATCCTCAACCTCTTGCCTCGCCCTTCGCAGTTGCTCCTCATTTTCGTTGTACCTCGTCTGTAGTATGTGGTAATCGAACTCCAGCCTCTTCTTCATCTCGTTAACCTCATGTCTTTCCTGTTCAATTGCCGGCAGAAGCCGTCTATACTCGTCGACTTCCCTGGCTAAGCTTCCCTCTCCAACAGCACGAGTATCGCTCTGCCGTACTTGTGCCTGGAGGTCTGTAATTTTCTGCTTCAGTGTGCCATTCTCCCTTTCCATGTCCTGCGTTGCTTCGAGTTTCTGTCTGTACTTCTCCGCCGTGTTCGCCTTCCTCGCCAGATTATCCCGCTCAATCTTGATCTCATCGTAATCGTCCTGCAACTTCTGTGTCCTTTCCGCCTTGATCTTTAAGACTTCGTTGCTTTTGCGTAGACCTTCGATATCGGTCTCATACTCTGCGACTCGCGCCTCAAGTGATGCTATCACGGCCTCTTTCTGTGCGTCGGTCGACTCTTTTGTGCTGCCTACCCGGCCGGAGAGTACAGCCGATAAGCGGTCGTTTGCCTCAGTAAGCTCATCTTGGGAGCGGTCGTAACGTTCTTGGAGGGTTTCATGCCGGGCGTTGATGTCGTCAATGTGCCGTTGTAACTCTCGCTTCTCGTGAGCTATCCTTTGGCTGTCCGCTATCACCTTCGCCAGACGCTCCTCGAAAGCCAGGTCTGAGGTAGGTGCGCCCATTGAGAGCGGTCTCTGCTTGGTAACCGTCTCCTCCCGATCCTCCTCATACGACTCATCCTCAGTGTACTCTCCCTGATCATCATCTGTGCCTCGTCCTCCACCCTCACTATGTTCCCCATGTGCCTTCGCCGCATCCTGCAAGGTCGTCATCAACACCCTCTGTACACTCTCAGGCAAATCCTGCATCGGCTCAAGGAATCTTATTCTCTCCGGACCACTGGTCGCCGCGACGACACATAGCTTCAGCAATATTATCATATCAGGGAGGCTCGAGTTCTGCGCAATTGCCTTGAGATCTGGGTTGACTCTGCGGCCGGCCTCATCCTCGAAGATGGGCAGCGAGTGCTCGCATGTCTCGATGAGGAATATGGAGAGGGCGTCGTAAACGTGCTTGAGGTTCGTCCACTTCTGGACCCATGACTGAGGACTACTGTGGTCGAAACGAGAGGGGTCTTCTGGTAGGTTACCAGGAAATGAGATATGGTCGACGAGTTCTGCTGCAAGTCAGTGGATATGTTGGCCCAAGTTGTGATGTCGCGCACGTAGTAGCTTCCATAAGACGTCCCCTGCCGCAAGATCATCTACTGTAAAGAATGGTTCTGTGACATTGAGGGAGTTGACCCAGTTGATAAGTCCTGCAGCAACATCGTCGTCTGTTGCCATTGCTCAGATGAGGTCGATCATGCATCTTCGGGTAGGCGACTAGTGTTGCGAGCAAGACCAAGGTAAGAGCGCAGCAAAAGAATGGTTCATGTTGTTGAGGCCGCTGCAACTGTACATCGATCGGCGGCATGCGCTATCACGCGTAAATTCACCGAGTCGCGATTGGCCAATGACGTAGCGTGCTCGAACGAGTATTCAAGATGATAGGCAAGAATGGAGTGAGCAGCAAGGAGAGGAGGCACCGTAATTTTGCTATATCACTGCCTGCAAGCTATGCTAATGTCGCTGACACTTCTTGCAATGCTTCTGTAGATATGCTCACAGTTCGTACCACCAGAATGTGCTGTATAGAATGTCCCTCGACAGCGGCGCTCCAGACATCTGGACACTATCTTCTGCCCAAGGTATCTTCACGGAGTCGCTTCTTTCATGCTCTCATCAGCATCAAGAGCCTCCTTCCTCAATTGGAGACTGGCCTCCAGTTCCGGATCCTCACCAGTATCACTCTTCACATCTTCCTCCTCACTCTCCTCGTCTGTCCCTGACATGTCTTCGGTATTGGTAGTAGTCCCCTCCGCCCCACTGATGCTCATGCCGTCTTCAGCGAAGCCCTTGTGTGCCCCTGCGACAGCCAACTTATCAGCCTCAATATTGCCCTTATCCGTGCTATGTCCCTTGACCCATACGAAGAGCGTCTGCTTGCCGAACCCGTCCCTCTCCTCAATCTTCTCCCGAATCTCCTGTACAATATCCTTGTTCCCCACCGGCTTGCCTCTGCTGTTCAACCAGCCATTCTTCTGCCAATTCCTGTACCAGTTCGTCACACAGTCAATTGAGTACCGACTGTCTGTGAAGATAGTCACATCTCGATGTGAAGGTGCAATATCCAGCGCCCGCTGTATAGCCGTCAACTCTGCTCTCTGATTCGTCTGTTTCGTGCCCTTCAGTGCTTCGGAGATATTTCTGTATCGCCATGTCAGTTTCCGTCGCTTCGATTTGGAAGGTGCTCCTCGTGCTCGCCAGTCTATCGTATACAAAGGAATCTCGGGCTTGGCTGGTGTGGCAGGAGGAGAAGTAGTAGAGCGAGAATGAGAGTCATACTCAAATGGTGCTGGCCCAAAATACACTCCTACACCTGCTCTTGCGCCGATCTGTCCGTTACTCAAGGATGAGCCATCTGTGTAGATCTTGAGCATCCCCGGTGGGTCTCCTTCCCGCGGTATTTGCTTCATTTTGTTCTTCTCTTCTTCTGTTCTATTTCGTATTGAGCCGTCTGGGTCAAGCTTGATGTTCGGATCAAAGCCGTCTTCTGCTCCTGGTGGTAACGGGCCTCGGCCAAGCTCGAATGCGTTGCCTGCCTTGTCCTTTGCAACGTAGTCCCCGTTGGTGACCATGCCAGGTGCGGAATTCTTCGTGATCAGTCGACGTATTTCTTCCTCGGGACTTATGCCCGTAGCCATGTCGTATGCTGACTTTCTCTTGCCCTCATTCACAAATGCTTCGGCCTCTGCTCTCGTGGTGAACTTCTTATGTTTGGGATTCCTAAAGCCGCTAATCTGAGCTTGTGCAGAGGGCCAATCTGTGTAGACTCCTGGTATCTTGCCTTGCTGTACTGCATAGAATTTTTGCTCGCCTGAGGTTTTGCTGGCTTGTGGTATCAGCTTGCCCTCCACGAATGCCTGCGCATCTTCTTTCGAGAGGAACGACTTGACTGTCAAACATCAGCGGAAATACCTTGCAAGCCTTTTGATTGACCTACATGAAGCGCCTTTCTGACCAGTGACTTGGGCTAGACATTGATCCCACGTATCGTAAACACCAGGTTCTTTTCCAACCTTGACAGCGTAGTACTTCTTCTCTGTGGGTCGCTTTCTCTTCTGACCAGCAACAGCTGGTACAGGAGCTGGAGTTGGAGAAGCTTTTGCAGCGGCAGGTTGTGCCATCTTGAGAGCTTGACCTTTATTGAGGCATAGGCGGAGCGCAGACAGGTGATGGAGAAGGGAAGGCAGCTTGAGGAAGTGACAGCAAGGGGGCAGGTCGAATATGTTCGGAAAGCGCGTCTGGTCAAGAGAAAGCCGCTTGAGTATATCAAGGCAAGAGCTAGTGGAATTTCACGAGGCAATTGCAACACTGTGAATTAGTGAATGAGATGGCATGAAAGTAGTGAGGTTAGCACGAAGCAGACAAGGTGCAGGACAAACCTGCGTTTTCGGAAGGGTTGGGGGTGTTGCAGGTCCTGCCACGCCTTGGTGTCCACTTAGCTCGTCAAAAATGTACCTGATGTGGGTATACGTGTGAGGGGTACCCAGGAGGGCAGGGGGGCAGGGTCGAGGTGTGAGCTCACAAACTCAAGGCGGAGCCACAAACACCGGCTGCGGAGATGTTGCTTTCATCAGTATTCATTACACTGTGCGCAATAATCATGAAAATCAATCTTCGAGCGTTTTTTAAGAAGGGAAAATATGTTAAGATGATGCGGGATGATCTCGACATTATCGGGTATATTCGAGGTATCTCTTGCGGGAACATGTTGCTAGATCCCCTATTTCATCTGCAGCAAGTACGCAGTCCTATGTATCTTGCACCTCCACACTGTGTGTACAATCCTTGACTGACAGCACTGTCTACGACCCATTAAGACTATTCCTACTCGTCCTTCTGCGCCATCCCATTGGGCTGGCCTGGCGGTCTCCCACCGATCTGGATCCTACCATCATTCTGCCTCTGTGTGTGCTCTCCTTTCTGAGCATCAGGATCCACCTCCGCAAGGTGTCCAAGGTGCGCAGCATGCCCATCAGCCCGAGCCTCAATATCATTCGGTGTCCGTGGCGTCTGAGCACCTGATCCTCCCAAGGGCGAGTTGATGATTTTGACAGGTCTGCTTGGTTCATCAGATACATCCTGATTGCGCTGGCCGAGCGCAAATGTAGTAGGCGTTGGTGGTTCACTTCTATCACGGTTCTGGTTGTTGCGCCTCCGTCTCAGGTAAGAGGCTGGGTCTTGCAATCGCCGCACGTCCAACGGTCCAGATGAATCATCTCTTTCTGTGCTCAGTGCTTGAGATAGCTGCCTCGGCATGTGATAACCCAGCTTTCCCAGTGGCACGCTCAGGCCGTGTACGACGATACTTGTGATAGCCAGAAACCAGATTACCACTCTCATAACCTCCTGCAACCGTTCTGCATCTTCTCGTACCTCCCCATCCACCAGCACTTGGTTGAGGAAGTCAATGCTGATGTAAAGGTAGAACACAGCTGACACTCCGATGGGCCCAAAGAAACCCACGAAAGCCGCTTGCTGCCAGCCGTCGATCTCTTTAAGCTGATGTCGGAATGCTAGGATCATGGGTAGTCGTCTGAAAAGGAGGATGAGTACTCCGAGGAAGATGAGGCGGTAAATTGGGATCACGTCGTTTGTGCGGAAACTGGCCCACGGTGCTATCGCGCCGTACCACATGAAGACGCTAATGTTGAGCAGCATGTCGATGGTAGGCTGGAGTGAGTCGTCTTCCGTTTCGACACGAAACCTGGTCTGTTAGTCTCCTTGTACCACACTGGGGAGGCTATGCATACCAGTCGTCCCAAGTGAAAGCGTTCCCAGCCACAAAACACGCAAGCACATCATCACTCCCGATCATACCACAAGTTCCCGTAATGAAGAGTGCCAATGCAATAGCGAAGACCAAGAAGCTCTCCCGATCGACGTACTTCTTCTCCTCAGCGAAATGTAGTAGTTCCTTCGCTATCCAACCAATAAGAGCCCCGTAGAGCACACTGAGGATGATCGTATATCCCCACGTCTCGCCAAACCACAGCCCGATCCCATAACCCTGTCCATGCAGTCCATTATGCCCATTGTAGCGGATCAGATACAACGCAAGGAAAAGAAACGGATACCCCAAACCGTCATTTGCACCAGACTCAGCAATAATGATCTTCTGCAACTTCTTCGGAATATTCTTGTCCGCAAACTTTCCCTTCACAATACTGTTGCTCAGCACCGGATCCGTAGGCGTAACGCACGCTCCTATAGCGAGAGCATGGAGGAAGCTGAGATGTGGTACCATAGCCCATATCAGCAAACTCGCACTAACCCACATGATCGTCATGCCCGGTCCGAGCAACCAACATAAACTCCGCCATTCTGTCCGCAGATACCGGCTCGGTAGTTGCACGCCTGCGAGGACTAGCTGAACACCGAGAACCAAGCGTGAGAAGTACAAAGTGATGAGGTCTATATTCTCTTCGGAATGCAACGAATACTCATGAGGCCGTATCCAGTTTGTGCCATGCGAAAATGTAACCCCTGCCAGTAAGGATATGAGCGCTTCTGAGAGGTAGAAGCGTTCCTTGAGAAGGTAAGAGACAAGTCCGAAGAGGGTAATAAAGGCGCCAAGGACCGCTGTCACTATGTTAAAGTTTGTAAGGACCAAGGTCGGCATCTCGTGAGCTTGTCCTCGGTGTGATACTTGGCTTGTTGCTTGTTCTTTGGTGGACACGAGTTGTTCTGTCACTGTTATTGCGTAGGTCGTGCTGAGATCTTGTTGGTCGATGTGATGGCGGGTGGCATGGAGACGGGAGCCTGGCTATAGTGCATGTGCATTCGTGTCTGGATCGCGTTCAGATAACGGAGTCTGTTGCTGAGTTTTGAGGAATCAAGGTGAGGTCAACGGTCAAGGCGAACGAAGCAAAAGTTAGAAGTGAAATCGTAACGTGAAGATAATGCTTGGTATGAGCTTCTCCATTCGCCAATTGATCGGAAGGCTCCACCACGATTCAAATCGGATCATCCGCCCTACCGCACAGCCGTCTTGCCGCTCCTGCCTTGGGCTCACGCAAACATGCATAGTACAAGTATGGTCAAATCTACGTGCAGAATTTCGTGGTATAAGAACTGTGGTTATGGGCAACAATGAGGATATGTGGTATCTAAAGACTTGTAGGATCGTCCGCCGCCGTAGTATCAGCCTCCAGTGGCGGCTGGAGAGAGGGCTCGGCCGGATAAACCAGATTATCAACCTCACTCCTGCCCGGTGCATCGTTCCACGTCCAGACACTGATACTCCTTGGGCCAACAACGAACTCACCAAAACCATCTTTGTCTATCTGTACACCACTCCAACAAAAGCCCATCAAATCCGTATATATCTGACCCGCACATTCTTTCGGCACCCTGACCCTTTTCTTCTTCCAGGACCAGCTTATCGAGATCAGCACCACTAGGGATATCGGTCCATGCGTATCGTGCCGCCACTGCCGTTGCCAGGCAATGCAGGTTATGTCTTTTGGATTCAGCAAGCTCTTCATTGCTGAACTTATTGACGACGAGTCATCAGTCTGCTCGCCATATGCGAAGAGCTGTCTTGCTTTGACCAGCCTCATCAATCGCCCTCCACATGCTGGCAATCGAGGTTGAGGACCAGATGTGCCGAAGACGTCGCCCCAGAAAACGCATGGGTGGCCCGCTCGCCGTAGGAGAATCAGTGTGTAGGCATGCGGTATGAACCACGGCTCGACAGGCGCAGCTAAGGATTGCTCCTCCTGCGTATCATGATTGGTCACGAATGTCACCGCTCTGTTCGGCTGAAGCTCGACGAGAGATCCGGAGAACACATATCTCAGGTCTTTGATCAGGCCAGTCGAAATGTTGTGGAAGTTGTAGAGCAGCTTCACATCAAACATATGCAGCTGTCCGCCGAATGTCTTGTCGATATGCTTGCTCAGCCCTCGAGAGTTCTGCAACCAATACTCCCCCACGAGGAAGAAATCTCCGCCTTCAGCATCCGCAGCCTGCTTCACGTGGTCGAGGAACTCTTTCTGGAAGCCAGCAGAGTAATGCTTGATAGCATCAAGCCGAATACCACTGACTCCTGGCAACTCCTCCAGCAGCCACCGACCCCAGTTCTTGACATCTTCGCGAACCTCGCTACTCCCAAAGTCAACGTCGGCGCACATCAGGTAGTCATAGTTGCCATTCTCAGACCTAGCAACATCTTGTGCCCAGCCTTTCTTGCTTCCATCAGATCGTGTTCCCACGAGCTTGTAGATACTTTTCTGTTTGGCCTTGTCGTCCCAGTCAATGCCGCTGAAGTGATCCTTGTTGTACTTCAGGCGGCTGTATTTGCCGCGTCGAGCATCGTAGTTAAATTTCGTCCAGCCTACAATGGTTGAAGGGCGTTTGTCGACTTCCTTGGTCCGATCTTGGAAATCTACTCGTACAGCTTCCATCTCCTCCGACGCGTCCGCCGCGGCGCGATGGTTGAGAACTGCATCGAAGATGATCCCAATTCCCTGCTTCCGGGCTTCCTCACATAATCTTTGAAGCTCCTGCTTCGTGCCCCATTTTGTGGCCACGCTTCCCTTCGCGTCAAACTCACCAAGATCGTAAAGGTCATAGATAGCATACCCATTATCCATTGGATTTGACGCTTTGCATGCTGGTGGAATCCATATTGATGTGATGCCCAGTGCTTTGAGCTCGGGCAGGAGCAGGGTCAAGCTGGTCCAGTGGGTCACGAGTTGGTCTTTCAGCACGCCGCTGCTGGCATGTTGCGTAAGTTGAGGGATGTTGACGGGCAGATACCATTCGAAGCCTTGGAAAATGCTTCTGTTCTCGCCAGGCTTGGGGTCATCGCTGGAGATGTTGACTGTGGTTGCGTTGCCGGTCATCGCAAGTTTGAAACTGCTTTCAGAAAGCTGCTACCGATGTCTAGCAATGCTGCTTAATGGTACAAGACGGAACATGGAAGGGACGAGTTCATATATGCATGATGAGAAAGGTTGGAAAGAACAATTGAATGAAGCCAGCTTACGTGTCGAGCCTACGGTATACCAAGTCTCCAGGGAGTTGGTGGAGTAGATGATGGCCTTTCTTCTGCCATTGATCGTGCTCTGCTTTCATGTCTCCCATCATCACCTATGCATCCACAAAACCTGCAACACCGTACGATGAAACTGCTGACTGCACTCCAAGCTGCCGAAACTGTTGACTGATGCCAATTGTCCGCTAAGCCATTCTTGGAGTAGTGCCGGGGTTTCGGGTATCCTGGCGTTTGAGTCCTCAGCTCCCACAGGTAGAGTACAGCTGCTAGTGTCCAGCTCATCCTCAGTCCTGCTTCAATCCATCTCTTTCGCACAGTCGTCCATCTCGACTGCTCTCTGTCACAGAGAAGACTCTGCCGAGTAATGGCTTGGAAAGGCTGAACCAGGAATCGTGCATCATGTGCTCTTCTGCCTTCTGCTGTGCCACTCGGACACCCCCTCCTTCGTGTAACGTGCAGAGCTCGCAAAAATGACTTCCATCAATTCTAGATCGAGTACACCCTACAGCTAATCATTCACAATTCAGCGCAATCTGTCGACAGCAATCGAGGCACTCCTGACTACCTCGAAAGAGCCATCATGTCGTCAAAGCTTTTGGGACTGCCGGCCGAGCTCCGGATCAGGATCTATGCATTCGTGATCGGGGGTTCACCAGCCTCCGTTTTGGTTGAAGCGAATGGGTGCTACCACCGCATACTCGAGTGTTCGCTCGGACCACTATTTGCCATATCGCAGCAAATTCGGGAAGAAGCAAGCCCTCGTCTCCGCTGCACCCTCAGCATTTACCGTGAAAACCCTGTGGCCTTCGACGAAACCACTCTCACGGCACCTTTTGACAATTACAGGAGTACACTCAGCGTCCTGGTGAGGAGCTCAACCTCAATCATAGTCATTGCAAGCACAGCAGGCGTGCGCGAACAATTCTTCAACAACAAGCAATTCCCTAACCTCGAGCTCCTCATCGTTGATTGCCCTGTTACCATGCGGCGGGATGTGAACCTTGGTACTGCAAGAGGAGCGAAAGGACATCTGACATTGGATAGTGAACCAGCAATTGTCCCTCTACCTCCGAATGCCACAGCTGATAGAATCATGCACGGCAAATATGATGCCAACTTCTTCAATGCAGCCAGACGGCGCGTTGGCCGCACCACGATCTGGGAAGTATTTCCCGGTGCGTGGGAAAGACGGTTCGCCATTCATTGTCGAGCGCGAGCGAGTATCTGGTGGGCTGATCGAACCCACATCAGGAAGAAGATTATCGGTTTTGCGGTGAGTCTTGTTTTTAGTGTTATTACTCAGTACCCGGTGGCTGACACATGAATCTTTCAGAACATTGAGTATGATTATGACACTGGCGAAGTTGTTGCCAGAGACTACTGCTGGAACCCTGATTGCAGGTGTAATTATTCGAACGAATTTAGCAACAAGTTCTTTGGCTGTCCTTTGCCGGAGAATCACCAGAGCCTCGATGACCTCCTGCAGCAGCATGGATCTGGCACAACATACCGTAGGGCCTGGCAGACAGTATATACTAGCCTACCTTGATGCAATCCGCGAAGCAAGCACGCCAAGTCAATCATTGTATTCAGGCAATTCTCTTTGCCTGTGCTGGTTCGGCGTACAACAGGGACGTCCACCAGAAAACGTTCCGAAGCGACACAACGGGTTGCAACAGTTGTGATCACAGGAGTCTGTTAGATGTTCGTCGACCACAACTAGATTTAATCCCCTTGCCTGAATTTCCTAGTCTCCTACAGGTACTTGTCCTCTGCCATCTTGTCTTTCCCGTTCATCAGCGTTGGAGCTGAAGGACAGCTGATCGAGAACTCTGATTTGATACTAGATAGCAGGCTGTCGCGACGAGTGCACGCCTGAAACAAGCACAAGGATGATTGCACCTATCGAATGTGTTTGTTCAGGCCACAGCACTTTCGGCCATTGGAGCGCGGATCCGTCAGAGGTCGATCATGCAGTATTTCACTCTTGCAGAATGAAAGTATATCAATGACTTCGTCACTGCTGCCAAGCCTAAGCACGATTCTTTCGAGCTCTACACAATTTGCGAGCCAACAGGTTCTTCAACCTTCTGCACATCAAGGTCGTCCAACAAAGCGGTTGTCGCAGGCGCACGCCATGGCTACACCGACTTTTCTGGGTATTCCTACCGAGTTACGCTTACACATCTACGATCTTGTCTTCGAGAGTTCCGAGAACACAATAAAGCTCGATGAAACTCCGCAGGCCATTGGCTGGAAAGAGGATGACAATACGATTCTGATTGAGATCAACGTTGATACAAGTCTTCTAGCCACATCGAAACAAATTCGTCGAGAGGCCATCGACCGCTTTCGACTCACTCTAGAGCTTCACCGCCTGAAGGACGAGCTCTACACCATTGGTGAGGATGGAGTCCCTCGAGCTTACAATACCGACGACAGCGGAGACTACCGCGTAGCAATGAGCGATTTTCATCGGCAGGCCGTATCAAGAATCGAGATTATAGATACGGCAGGCCTCGACAGCAAACACATCAACAAGAAGATTTTCCCGAACCTCCAGTTGGTAGAGTTTCAACAACCTCTCAAAGCAGATTGGAATGCCGATTTTCAGGCGATCGGTTTATATGAGCCATCTATTGGTGGTGGGGTCGACTGGCGGCCAGATGAGTCCCTTGTCTTCGAGAAGGTAGCGGCTGGTGATCACGATGTGGTTGTCGCGAACAAGGCCAAAGCATGTTGGAGTCAATATACTATAAGAAGGATGCCGTCTCTTGAAGAGCGAGGGTTCAGAATCGTCTGTCATAATACCTCGGTAGAAATCATGAGATGGACAGGCGAATCCCGGGAATACATTCACACGGTAAGTCGAGCTACATTCTACGTATAGGCTCATACTGATACCTACGACCACAATGGTTCTTTCTCGACTACGACAAGTGCGAGCCGCTCGAAAAGCTTCGCTGGTATGGAGGCTGGAAGTTGGAGAACGGGAGACGAGTGATACACAACGAAGGGGAGATCCGGCGTGAGGTGGATGATGATAATGAATAATTGATTCACCATGGTCTTGAGACTGGTTGCCAATGAGCTATCGGATACTCAATGCGCGAGATCTTTGTTCGAAGCATGTTCAGAAACTAGCACACGGCATATTTAGGGGAAAGGCAGCGAAGATTCATGTCGACTAGCTCAATCAGCTTTCCCATATCAATAAAATTTCCTATCATCATGGGAAGCAATGTTGTGTGTAGGCAGACCAGTCCGCCTAGTCCCATTCCTCTAAGCCATCAAAGTCTCTTTCGACGACAATTGGTAGCATTTGTTGAGTTCTGACCGCTGTTGCCCGGCATTCGAATTGTGGCGGAGGTCCTGCCGCCAAGCCTAGACGATCTGCGGCTGAAGACCTTTGTAAAAGGTCTCTTGAGGTGTCGCGCACGAGGCGCGCTGGCACTTTGGTCATGCTAGCCTTGCAGTCATGTCCAACGAAGCACTGACGAGCCTCTGCCGCGGTCTCGCATCCATGTCTCGCGGTTATTGGGCTGATGGACCGCCACGACGAGCCCAAGATGAATCGATATGATTTGCAGGTTGAAACTCAAGATCGCGCTTTCACCGCAAGGTGATAACCATTAGTTGCCCGGTGTTCCCACACCTTACTGTCGTGGAGACTAGCACCTTCTTCTCATATCATATACACCGGCTATGCGCACTGTGCCGTTACCACTTTGGTATCTCTCATCGATGAGACCGGATGTCGGCAACCGCAGCTTCAACGTCTGATCACTTCCAGTACATTCCTCTCGACCGGGAATCATGGGAGATTCGTCTGATTCGGTTGCCGCTCTTTTCAGAACATGAAGGCGATACGCAGAATGCAGATCCGGGCTCCGAGCCAGTCTTGCAATGCGAACTCATACATGTTCACCTTGACTCCGATGCGCCACCAGCATATCGAGCACTCTCGTACACCTGGGGCGATATTGCTAGCGGGACAAGAAAGATATGCATCCATGGAAAGTCATGCGTACTCAGAGCCAATCTTTACGATGCACTACGTCAATTTCAGCGCAGCTTTAGGGGCTCTCTAAACTCGAGAGGAGAAGCCGACGAAGATCATCTCCTCCTGTGGGTGGATGCACTGTGTATCGACCAGAAAAACGACGAAGAGCGCAGCAGCCAAGTCTCAAAGATGCGCATCATCTGTGCGAGGGCGAAGCAAGTGCTTGTGTGGCTAGGGCTTGAGAGTTCGACCAGCGGCAGAGCAATCGTTTCTGTCGAAGAGGCTATTGCTCGGGTTACCGATAACCAGTCATGCAGCAGCAGGCGAAGGGCTACGGAGATAGGTGATAACTTGCTACACATGCTCAAGACAAGAAAGTGTACAGTAGATGTGGACGGTCTAGCAGAACTCTTCGGACGACCTTACTGGCGCAGAATATGGACTGTGCAAGAGTTAACAGCGGCTCGCGAAGTGCTCGTGTGGTGTGGGCAAGCTCTGATCGAATTGCACAAGCTGTCGGCAGTTCAGCATGCCTTGCAAGGTGGTGACGAGCACTTCAATCATGATATTTGGACTGCTTGGATCTGGACGCCAATTATTTTCATATATGGTAATGTTCAAGACCTCCAACGGTTTTACGCGACAAAAGACCGACTGTGCGGAGGTGGTCCCTTCTGTGCTGAACAAGCAAGAATGTATCTCGCAGATGTTCTATTTGACAAGCGGTCCTCGATGTCAGACCTGACCAATATTGTCAGAGAGCACGAGGCAAGCGACCCAAGAGAAAGCGACCCAAGAGATATGGTATATGCTCTGGCAAGCTCTATCAACGCACTCCGGTCTCAGTATCTTGTAATCGACTACTCAAAAAGTATACGCGAGGTCTATACTGACTTCATGATTTACGTCGTTGGTCAAGACAAGACTCTAAACACAAGGTCTCCTCTCACGGGAAAACCCTCCAAGCTGACAGGTTTGCCATCATGGGTGGTCGACTGGTCTGCGTTCCACTCAGACCATGTTTATCTGGATTTGCAGACATGGGGTGGACATCGCCCTACGGCAGCGGGCGACACGGAAGTAGACAGCAAATTTAGCCAGTATCAGATGACCGTACGGGGTTTGCGCATTGGCAACATTGACAATATCAGCAGCAAGCCTGTCAACTCCATGAACGATGGATACGAAATGTTCGTGCCTGAGTATCTGTCATGGTTCTCACTTCTTCGACATATTGCGGACACCAAAGATGAGCAAATGATAGTTCTTGGTCATGCTTTCGCAACAAATATTGCTTCTATGGCGACGGAACCCGAGGATACTCATATACGCCTGTATCAACAGATCGCACACAGTCTGTTTGCTTTCTGCCTGAAACATGTACACTCGACCGCACCTCACGGGGACGCACAAGCACCTCTGGTCGAGGAACAGCCCAACTTTGAGAAGAATTTCCTGCCGACCATCCGTCACTACATGTGGGATCGCCGATTTGCCACGACGGCCAAACTCAGCAGGCTAGCAAACGTTCCAGCCAGGGGGAGAAAGGAGACATCCTATGTATCGTGTTTGGCTGCAAAATACCCATGGTGTTTCGACCACAAGGAGACGGCTCCCATCGTGTGATCGGACCTTGTTGGGTTGACGGTTTTATGCATGGGGAGGCAATTGGAATGTTGAAGAATGGAGAGCATGGACTGGAGGCTGAGAATTTCGTGCTTCGATGAGGAGAGGATTTATGAGATCTCAGCTGATTCATTCGTTCAAGGAGATCCTTGCACAGACCATATTGATCACAGCTGGCAGCGGACCGTACGGTGGTATTGTAACATATGCTGTAGAAATGTCTCATGCACTTTTGACATGATCATCGAAGCTCAAGCCAAAAGCTACAAAGACATCGACAGGTTCAAACTGGTAAAAAAAAAGTAGGTCAGGCCGCTAGGCATAAATTCTTTTACTACTGCCAAGCAAGACCACTCTTCCTTCGATCCATCCTCGCCATATGACATCGTATCAGACACCCATCTACCCTCGAGCCTTGACCGTCAATCCCTTTAGTGTCTCCCAATTGGCGAGCACCAAATACAATTCATACTACGCGCATTGACTTGTCCATTATCAACCTCTCCGCCACAACAATGTCCCTCACAACCCCCCACGACATCCCCCTCCTCATCACCGTCCCCTCCAATCCCTCCCAACAATCCACCACCACCAAACCCCTCCTCTCCGCCGAACGCCGCATAACACCCACCTGGTCCATCTCAACCCTGAAATCCAAACTCGAACCCATAACAGGCATCCCCTCCACATCCCAGACCCTTCGAACAAGGTCGCTAGACGGAACATACCTCACCCTCCAGCCCGACACTGCCCTCGTAGGCGACAGCACATTCAACCTCACCAAAGGCTCCGAAATCGAGGTGATTGACTCACGACCACCCGGCTCAACAAACACAATCCTTGATTTCCAAGATGTGAGTAAAGTTGATAAATACGTCATGCCTGAATCCAAGTACGAGCAACTCGATGACTCCGTCCTCGCATGGAAGCGGAAGCAGAAATTGGGACGGTTCGATCCGAATGCGAAGTCTTTGGGGGAACTGATCGAGGAACGACGGGGTCATGATAGTGAGCAGATCAGGGCCAAGGGGATTAGCGTGGGGATGAGGTGCAGGGTTAATGGAAGTGATGAGCGGAGGGGGACTGTGAGGTATGTTGGGGAGATTGAGGGGTTGGGAGGGGAGAGGGAGGCGGGGTGTGCCTGGGTTGGTGTTGAGTTTGATGAGCCTGTGGGGAGGAATGATGGGAGTGTGGAGGTTGAGGTTGCGGGTGAAGGTGGGAAGAAGGGAAGGGAGATGAGGGAGGTGTTTGAGTGCAAGGGGGAGAAGTATGGTGGTTTTGCGCGGCCGGAGAAGGTGGAGGTTGGTGAGGAGTTTGGGGTCTTGGATGATTTGGTGGATGAGGATATGGAGGAGATTTAGCCTGGTTGTCGAGGCTTGTAACGCTACAGTAGTGGGATGCAATTGCGCGGTTAGAGTGATAGGTGAGTACATTCGGGCGGTACCACATTCGGGCGATTCGACGAACGTACGAGGCACGGAGAAGAAAGCTTTCAGTTGTGGTTATCCAGCATGAGCCTGGGCCACTGAACCTTCCCAATGCCAATTTTCCTGACCTGCATATCCTGCCACCACAGACCTAGTGCAATCCGGAAGCCGACCCTTTACAAGATAGACTGCACATAACACACCCTGCACAGCTTAGCCACCTCGACTTGGAGCCAAGGGAAGTTCAGTAGAGAGGTCCGATCACACACCAACCCGAACACCTAGCCTCCAGATCCTGCCAATACAAGACCTAACCACAACCCAGAAGCCTAACCACCGCAACTCACATTCAAGCCAGGAAGTACTGCAGAATGCTCCAAACACACCCTCAACACTGACCTTCCTAGCCTCAATATCCTGCCAATACAAGACCTAACCACAACTCCAAGCCTAGCCTTCGCAATACGAACCTAGCTCAATCCGAAGACCGAGCCTTCGCAACCCAAGCCTAACCACAACACCGACACATAGCCTCCGCAGCTTGAAATCAAGCCACGAAGTACTGCAGAGTACTCAGGCGGCACTCCCACCACCGATTAACCTAGCTTTCATACCCTGCCACCACAGACCTGGCCCCAGCACATAAGGCCTAGCCGCCGCAATACAGGAGGCAAGCCCTCGCAATATGTATCCAAGCCAGCAAGTACCTTACTGCAGAGTGCTCCGACAGTACAACCAACACCGACGATCCTAGCGTCCACATCGTGCCAATCAAGACCTAGCCACAACCCAAAATCCTAGCCCCCGCAACACAGACCTAGCCTGTATCCTGTTCGTGGCTCAGTCAAGTGTCAAGGGTAGGTAATGCTGTGGCCTCAATACGCACTTTGCAGGTCATCAGGAGGCGGGGTAATATTTGCCATCTATCTGTACTATATGGTCAACGCTGTCGAGGGAAGGAAATTCACGAAACCACCAGCAGTTGCATCTGCTCGTCAGAACATGTTGGTACACAGCTAGGCCTAAAACAGTTAGCTGTTCACATTAAAGGAATGCCGTGGCATTGCTAGTGAGGGATAGAAGATAGACCGCGATGTGAAGCATGCAATCAATTGCTGTCAAGCAGGTTGCTCCTGTGTCGAAACAGCTTGGTATTTATGAGTGTTAGTGTTAATGTTAGCAAGCACAGTCCTCATTGTGGCGCTGCCTCCGTCTAATGCTATACCAGAATACATCACCTCCAAATCATAACCATTAACAACCACCTTCAAAACCCCTCTCACTCCCCCTCCAACTCCTCCGGCACAGCCTCACAAGCCTGACTGAAAAATATCCTCGCACTCTTCCCATGTTCGTTCTCGATCGAGTATTGATTACCTGTCACAATGTTAGTCAGTCTCTTCACAACCAACAAGAAAGCCCAAAGCTCGCCCAAACACTCTTGTGTCTCAGCTCGCCTCAGGCTCGCGTGCAACTCACCCCTCGGAACCTGCCAAAACCCACCCCTCCCAATACTAAACCTCGTCATCTCCCCAGCTAACGGCCCAACCTCAACCGTCACTCTGCCTTGTGCAACAAAAAAACTCATGTGCATCTTCCGACTATTCTTCGGCTTCTTCACACCACCAGGCGGCAGATCAACCACTCCCGTGCCGAAGAACCGGGTGGACAGTAACTTTGCGTAGCGGAATGTAGACCCTTTCACTTCTTTTGTTTCTATTGCCATGTGTGAATGTGCGAGTTGAGTTGTTTCTTCTTCTTCGAGGGGGGCTTGGACTTGGGCGTCCCAGATTGAGATTGGGCCGTGGAGGGTGCCGGTGTCGAGTTCCCAGTCGTCTGCGTTGGGGTCGACAGCAGCTTCATCACCGTCACCGTCGATATCCATATCGGAGTCAGCGTCTTGGTGTCTCGCCTTACCGGTTCCTTTACCCTTGCCTTTCTTCCTCCCTTTCGATTTGCTCTTCTTCGACACCTCCACAACCTCCTCCCTCCTCACAATCTCCTTAATACTATTCAACGGGAACCGCGCCCCATCTGCAACTCCCCGACTGTTCTGAGCGGGACTCCCACCATACACGATCCCCTCGTTCCTCCACCATGCCAACGGTTTGATACTGATCCTTCCAGACCGCGTATGTGCCACTGAATCGTCCGCCGGCGTCTCACGACGGAGAATATACAGGGATTTCTTCTGACCGGGTCGTGCTTTGATTTTTTCGACTGCTTCGTCGACTACTTTCTGTTGACGGGTGGAGAGCTTGGGGTTGATGTTGCCGTCTTTCTTGGCGAGGGGTGGTCTGCCTCGTTTCTTGGGTGGTGGCATGGATTCTGCCTGCGATTTTTGCTTCGTATTCCGCGGACTCGTCCTTGTGTTCTCGGTACTCCTCCTCTTTGCGCGTTTTGCTGCGGGTGAGGATATCGCTGCTGCTGCTTCTGCGTCTTCCATGGCGTCTGATTTGCGCTTTCGTCGCGAATTCGCTTTGTTCTGTTGAGCTTTGCGATTTGTGGGTTCTGGTTGGGGTTCGAATGTTTGGTCTTCGTCTTCGTCGTCTTGCTCTGCAGATACTGGGGGTAATTCCGATTCCTCGTGCTCAGATTCGGGTTCTGAAACAACCTCATCCTCGGCCTCGACTTCTTCGTTGGCCTGCTCCTCGTCTTGATCATTCCCCATAACATCGACATCATCGTCGACCTCAGCTGACACGTTCAGCGCATCGTTCGCGATCTGAACATGGCTGGGCGTATCTTCCGGCTGCTCGTCCTCCACTGAATCAGGCTCAAGTATTGTCTGCCCACCCGAGACCCTCCCCACAAACGCACTCTTCGCCTGCCGGTTCAAAACCCGACTTCTCAGCGGCGTCCGATCAGGACTAAACCGCTTAACAGTCGCCGGTCTCGCCGATGCCGCACGCGCATTCACAGGTACAGGCTGAACTGGCGTCGTCGAAAGCTGTGTATCATCACGATCTTGCAACCCCGACGCATCCTCCATCTCCTGCTGTAATTGTCTCTGCGCCATAACATCCGCTCCACTTCTCCTTGCTGACCCTGTAATCCCAGATTTCCGTGGTGAGACTGATCGCGGTAACGGGTGTGATGTCCCTCGGTTCGATCTTCGCAAGGACGTCGCAGTACCGGGTGTGCTTGGTTTGCCTGGCAACAATTAGCCCCATACACGCGCACTACCAGTCACTATCACTGACCTCCCGCACGTGGAGTTCCCACATCCTGATCATGATCCCCTACCTCCTCCACACTCTCCATAATCGCCCTCTTATTATGCCCCTGCACCTGCGCAGGCGAAGGTTTCTTAGGCGACGAGAACAACCCCGTCATCTCCTCCATGCCATGTTCGTCTAGATTTCGAGGTGCGAGGGTAACGCCTGTGCGTCGGCCGACTTTGCCGATGTTGGCGTAGTCGTAGTCGTCGCGTTGACGTTGGGTTGTTGAGGGGCGGGGTGGCATGGTGGTGGTGGTGGCGATGGTTAGTACGGCATGGAAGGGTGTGTCGAGGGTGAAGGTAGCGTAGCAATATCGTTGTCGCAAGTTGGAAGAGTGCGGGACATGAGCGCGTTGTGTAGTAAACAAATCATGGAGAAAGTGGGTCGCGTCGGTGATACTTCGGTAGTACAGGCATATCTATACGGTTGTACATAGAGATATCTCGCGCAATTCTCATGTGCTCGCTGGCTAGCCTTTAGCGTTCGTTGAACAGCCGAGTCTAATGGTAACAAAGGAGTAGAAATTATGTATTTGCGCCAGACTGTACATAACGCGTTCGACCTACTCACACACATGTAGAAGCATATGTCTAGCTCTTCCATTTGTGTACACCAAACACCGATCGTTCTCTTGCAGCCCACCCAGCCCAATAGTAACACATCCATATGAACTCGCCCTAGATCCGCGTTGACCTATGCACCTCGGCAAGAGCATTACAGCCTCCCGCCAGCCCTGAGCGGGTTCTGTAGCAGGCTAGCCCTTTCCATCATGCTCGGCCTTCTAGCAAACTAGACCTAGCCAAGCCCAATCATATCTTGGTGCTCCTGAATCAGCCAGCAGATTTTGCACATCGACCGAGGGCGGCTGCTGCATACCGCATAACCAGCCGATCTTCTCGAGACCACCACGTTCACTCCTGCTTTGTCTAACAAGAGAACTCACCGCTCTCATATACCCAGAAGATGTTCCTCTATGCCTCAATGTCCTCCCCTACACCACCTTCCCAAAAGCCGGAATCAAGGTCTGCGCCAACCAAAACGAAAACACCAACTTCGGCCCCGTCATCAACATCTTCGGCGTCAACCCCTTAAAGAAACTCGTAATACCCTCATTCTTCATCATATTACTAATAATCCGCATTCCGCTCTCCGGATTCTCAAAGTTCCTATTCTGTATCCTCGTCTTAATCACATCAAGTGGTGCACTCACGATGAGTGACGCAGATGCACCACATACTGACGCAACGAAGTTCTGCGCCCATGTTGCCTTGTTGTAGTCTTGTAGAGCGAAGATCTTCTCTTTTGCCCATGCGGAGCCACCGAACAGCGCGAAGGAGCCGGGGGCGTTTCGTGCTGCGGTCCAGCCTGCGCCGCGGTAAAGGCCCATGCCCTCATCTTGGATGATTTTTAGGAAACCTCGGTTACGGAAGGACTCGGGGTTGGTTTGGCGCTTGATCTTGAGGACATCGAGGGGGAGGAGGACGATCTCGCCGATGCCGATTATTGAGCCGGCTGTTGCGTTGAGAATTGCCTTCCCTGTTCCAGCGCCGAATGTCCGTGTGAAGGAGTCGACGTGGTTTGCCGTCAAGTAATCTCGTACAAATGGTTGACCGCCGTACTTGTAGATTCGTTGTAGGACTTTGTAGCCCGCTGCATATCCGAGACCAGGGAAGAGGGATGTGAATTTCTTGACGACGGGTGCGCTAGCGCTGTCTCTGAAGATGACGGTGTTGAACGCTGATACTGAGGTTACTTTTGTGCTATTCGACATGAGACGTTTGGCTATTGTGTCGACTGGGTGGAAGATAGCGAGCTCTGCGATACCGGCGGAGCCTGGAGACTGTTAGAATGACCATGCTGAAAGGGGAAGCTGTGACTTACCTGAACCTAGCAGGCGAGCCGTGCCAGACTCGCGCTTGAATTCTGCTGCTGCTGAGGGTGCCATTGTGAGGATAAGATGTTGGGGTGGATGGGAGGTTGAGGAGAGATAAGATGTGCAGCAAATCGGCTGGGAGGTAGGAGGTCAGATGATTGTGTCTTTCGGAATGGTGTGATTTACAGCAGTAGCTAGCAGGTCGGCGATTCGGAAGGTGTCCTTCGGGCGATGAGGTTTGGGTATGGAAGGACGAAGATGAGCTTCGAGGATGAATGGGATGAACGCTCTTTCCTCGCTCGCTCGCATGGATCTACCAAAATTAATTTTAGCGTATTACTTAGCGTGGTCTGGCTCGTGCCCGAAGAAGCTTGACCACTTCCAAGGTTGGCAGCAGAGGAGGACATGAGGCAGTCACCCGACGGTACAAGGAGGGAAGAAAAGTATGTTGTGTGCACGGTGGTTGTATTCTATATATACTCTGCCCATGCATCGCAACAATGTACATATGTCAGAACATCACCACAACTTCATCCATCAGGTCGAGGTCTGAGACCGATCATGCCTCAATCTTCAATCTCGATTTGGAAGCAGAACTTGGCTCATCATCTTCTGCTTTGCGTTTTCCGAGTACAGAATCTGGTGTAGCTGTTCTCTTATGACCAAGTCCAGCACCAGCAAGAGGTGTCCCTGCTCTCACGGTCGGCGCTACTTCCTTCGTCTTCATTGCTTCTTTGTAGCACGATGCATGGTAGTATCTATCACCAACTTTTACAGCATCGCGCCAGATGAAGTCTTGTATCTCGCCCGACCATTCACTCTTGAATGGCTCTTGGTCTATGGGGCATACAGCATTACGATACGCAGGGTCACTAGGCGTGCGCACGTAATCGACTTCTTTCTTCACTGCATTTGCTGGGGTAGTCCCATTAGTAGCCGCTGCAGGATCTTCCATCCCGAGATCATCCTCATACTCCTTGCTAATGATCCATTCGTGCTCATCGACATACCAGCTTCGGTTCTGCCCTCGCTGTTCTGCTTCAAGAGACCGTGTTTTCGTCTTGAAGTGCCAGTCCAGATGCTTCTCCTTCTTCGCCTTGCCAGTGTCATCTGAGGTGAAGCGTCTGCCACAAGTGCTGCACTGATTCGGCTTCTCGTGAATGAACTTCAGCACGAGGTGAGGACGAGGTATTTTGATCGACACAGAAGTGAATGGCACGTCGTCCATTGGCTGAATATACGGCACTGTCGGAGGTGGGCCTGGGACTGGTGTTGGGATCTTCGACAGCAGTCCAGAAGCCCGGAACTGGTCGAGAAAAGACATCACCCCATTTGCTGGAGCAGGCTGGGCATTTGACAGCGTCGGTGTGCTTGACGCCGGAACTGCATAGGGTGGCACCGGCGTAGGTACGTTCTGAGCAGCAGACTTATTCTGTGCGTGCCGCAGCAAGTCCGCTAGATTTGTTCCAGCGAATGACGGCAGTGCCTGAGTGGGTGGCTGTTGGTACTGCTGAGGTTGTGCCTGTGCAGGTGGTTGATACTGCTGGGGCGTCGGCACCGGCGGGAACTGTGGCTGCTGCTGGTAGATATTAGGAGGCTGCCATTGTGGAGGAGGCTGGTATGGCGGCTGAGGCGTAGGTGCTTGGCGGATATGTGACGCCGCCAACTTCTCAGCATTACGTTTCTCCATCTCTTTATCAATGGTAGTCCTTACTTCTCGTATATCTTGATCAACAAGCGTGCCACTATCAAGAAGAGCTTTGAGACTCTGTAGCGTCTCGAGCTTCTTTGTTTTGCTCTGATCCATCGGATGCGTCATGCAATCTATTTTTGCATCCGTTGTAAGATCATCAATATCAGTATGCAGCTTCCGCACGTCAACATGGGGCCGAACTGGAAGATGACCATTCTGCTGTGGAAATGGCAACTGCGGAAAGTTTTGCTGGACGGGTGTATGATTCTGAGGCGGATATGCCGGGTAGTGCGGAGTAGGTGTGGGCTGCGGTGGTTGTTGGTAGTATTGCTGTGGTTGGTACTGAGCTTGAGGAGTAGGCGTCGGCTGCCGGTAGTGTATAGGCGGTGGCTGCTGATATGGAAACGCCTGGGGCGGCGTGGGTGTATTTCGATAGTGTACTGCTTGAGCCTGGACAATGCTGGGAGCTCTAAGTGCTGCCTGAGATGGTCTCTGTGCTGTTGCTGCTTTGAATCGAGTCAGAGCATCAACAATCGACTGAGTAGCACTGAGAGGTAGGACGGGTTCGGGGTCATGAGACCCAATTACTGGCTTCCTCCAGGTACCCAGCATAACTTCCATCTTAGGCCTGACTGTTGGGTCGACTTGTGAGTAGGCCAGCATGAAAGTTTCATGTAGATTGGAAGCGAGGTATACCGTATACGGGGATCGAATATTCTTGAGCAACGAATCAAGCACATACAATGCTGGTAGTTTTCTTGCTGGTGGTGCCTCACAAGATGTTAGTATTGCATACAGAACGTTCTCCTGGCAAAGTACTCACCTTTTTGATATGTGCTGTTAGAGCTGCAGAAATTGCTTGGGCATGTTCAATGTTGTCTTTAGCGACCGCTGTGAGGGTACCGATCTGGGCCGCTGTGTTGGTGAAAAGGTCCTCCAACGCAGCTCTGTAATCGGCTGCGATTTCTTCTGCTGGTGAAGACATATCGACAGGTTTGAGATGGCAAAAGCAGACAGAAGGAAGACGATTCTTCAGATCAAGATTTGATCGATCAGCAAAGTTCTTGGGTTCGTGTCAAGCACAAGTTGAACAACCGAGAGCAGAGCAGATCTGTGGTGAGTAGGTATCGACACGGTCTTTTTCTGACGAGCTGAAGATATCAGAGTATCAGGGCAAGAGAAGAAAGTGTCTGGTATCTTTTGCTATCTAATGTTTCTCTTCCACCAAGTGTAGCAGCGCAGTTGCGCCGGACCCAAGTCGTTAGCGAAGTCAAATCACTCGTCTTGGTGGTGACAAGACAAGACAAACGCTTCGATTTCACGTGGACAACGAGGTCTCCAGACTTCCACCTTCTGGTCCGGATGAGTCGATGCACTTGTTCTATTTTCAGGGAAGTTCTTTGTTCGGGCGGGTCTTGTGTTAGAATGTCTGGGGGTTTCTGAGTAGAGCTGAACTGAGAAGAGTCGCAATTATGAGTAGGTGTGAATGTTGTAGAGAAGATGGCGATCATACAGGTTGAAATGGTGATAAAGTGGTTGAGATGGAAAGCGAGAAAGTCGCAAGTCGGCGATGAGTAAACTGCGGCTTAAGTCATGCCAAGCCGGCAAACAAGCAGGTCCAGCCCGCTGTTTGCGATGTGCCTAGCGGCAACTGCGGCCATCGACGGCTCTGGCGTCACTGCCGTTTGATCTACTACTCCTAACAACACCACTGAAATTCACATTGTCAACCTACACCGTACACCTACCGCAAGAACACTACTACCAAGACCACGATCACTCACGCAAATTGCCAACATGCGCTTCGCGATCCTCACTTTTCTCTTCGCTCTGCTGCTTTCGCTCGCACTTGCAGCAGCCCCGCAAAAGGCCATCGTTGTGTCGTTTGAGGACCCAGATACTCCTCAGTCGGTCGTTGATGAGGCCATGAAAGCGATCAAAGATGCTGGTGGTGTGATCACACATGAGTACAGTATGTATAAGCCCACATGACTCGCCGGCATGATTAGGCCTAACTCGTCCCAGACCTATTCAAAGGCTTTGCAGCAAAAGCATCCGAGACGGCCATCGAAGCAATTCACGCCATGGGGGACGAGTACATTCCTACAGTCGAGCAGGACATTACCTACAGTACTCAAGATGCATGAGAGACTCGTCCGAGTGGTTCACGCAGAGGACATCAAAGACCGGCTGCACATAGACCATATTCACCGTGTACATTGCAAATAATGCAGTTATGAACAATGAAGATTCTTGCATGCTTGATCGCTTCAAGCAGCACCCATTCATGCTCAGCTGTGGCTTGGGAGTTCTGATTCTTAATGCTGTGTCGAGGACTCGTAACGCCACTACCGTGCCACCTCTACTCGAACGCCTCATAAAACGATATGGCCAGGGCATTTGCAGTTCTGACTGTGCTCCCTGTTGGTTCAATACTGTTCACGGTAATCTCCGGATTCACCAATGGCGCCGCCCATCGAACTCGATGGTAGACCTGGCAAGCAGTGGGCTGTAGGAGGTATCCTGCCTGTTGAGCGTAATCAGACTGGGCTCGGATTCGTGATACATGCCTGTGATGTGTTCCTGTACTCCTGCTTCTTACCGACTCGTGCTCTAGGCTCTTTGTCTGAAGACTTCTGGCCTCCACCTCGCAATTCTCCTCAGCCCTTGCTCTCCAGTCGTAACGTCAAAACCAACAAGGTAACATAAGCCGCAATACTCAGCGCAGTCAACATAATAACCACATTCCCACTCGTCCGAAATCTCTTCCTCCCCAACCCGTCCTCGCCCACTTCACTGAAGAACTGCCTGTTTCCTTGCTGCCGCCGATACGCAGATACCATCAATACACCAGCACCGTACACTGCAAACAGTGCACCGATACTGTAGAACTCTGATGTGAAAATCTTGAGGACAACCAAGGCAAAGGAGAATTGGCTCAGGGAAGTTCGAACGTATGCGCCTTCGAAGGTTCGTTGCGCGGCTCGGATCTCGACGAGTTCGTCGTTGGTGAGTTGGATGCTGCGGGCTCGATGCAGGCGCATGTGGAACTGGTCCTCGGGGTGACGGGACTGTCAGAATGTCAGATCACGATGACACAGCATTGTAGGCGCTAGATGAGGCCGTCATACGCTGAACATCTTGAGTTTTGGTCTGAAACTGCGTAAGCTCTACTTTCGTTCTGTCAGATCACTCATTTTGAAGCTCGTGAGCAGAGTCGACTGGCGATCGTAAGCACGACGAGACAGTAGGTCTTCAATTGGCACAGAGGTAGCCCCAAGTGCTTCGATGGACGTGATCAAAGAGTGAACATTGAAGGCGCAACAAGTCAAGGAGAATGTCTATCGCATGGCATCTAGGTGGAAATAGTCGCAACCCGGAGAATTTATTCATGATCCTCCATAGCAGCTTCCCTTCAACACAAAATCCATCTGCACCTCCATAGTTGAAGCACAGTAAAGCATCATGGCAGGTCATGTCGTTGATACCCGCAACAGCTCAGGTTGCCCTGGTGCATCGAGACGACATCTCGAGGGAGGCCGAGCATGATACTCTTCAACCATGCCTTCGGATTTCATGATCGGAGAGCACTCCGCTTCAATTCCGCCCAGCTCAGTAGCCGAGCTTCGATCAGCCAATCACAGCATGTGAATATAAGGTTCGGCATACGCTTCGCCGACCATTACTGCTTTAGGAAGGAGGCAGCAAGCACAAAAGCCGGCAAGGTCGACAGCTAACAAGAGCTTCAGCAGCCGTGGAAGTGAGGTGAAGTTCTTCCAACCTTTCTATTGTGTTGAGCGCTCTTCGACACCGATATCAACACCATGGCGGAAGAAACACTAATTCATGCCGACGAGGTGGCAAAGCACAACACCCGCGACTCCTGCTGGGTAATCCTCTACGGCCAAGTTTGGGACGTAACAGATTTCCTACCAGAACATCCCGGCGGCGCCAACATCATTTTAAAGCTAGCCGGGAAGGACGCAACAGAAGAGTACGATCCCGTCCACCCACCAGGCACATTAGAAGAGAACCTCGCACCATCAAAACGCCTAGGTCCAATCGACCCCAAATCACTCCCGGAACCAGTCAAACCAGCACAAAACATCGGTCCAGAACCAGATGAGAGCAGGCCAGCACCTCTCTCAAGTCTCCTCAACCTCGACGAAATCGAAGCAGCAGCAACCAAGAAAATCTCCCGAAAAGGATGGGCATACTACTACTCCGCCGCAGACGACTACGCCTCCAAACACCTCAACAACACAGTCTACCGCAGTATTCTCCTCCGCCCGCGCGTCTTCATAGATTGTACACGCTGCGACCAATCCACCACCTTCCTCGGCAACAAGCTCGAGCTCCCCATCTATGTAAGTCCAGCCGCAATGGCCCGTCTCGCCCATCCAGACGGCGAATGGGGCATCGCACAAGCATGTAAATCCTTCGGTACGATGCAAATCATCAGTAACAACGCATCCATGACACCCGAGCAGATCGTCAAGGATGCAGGACCAGATCAAATTTTCGGCTGGCAACTCTATGTTCAAACCGAACGGAAGAAATCAGAGGATTACCTAGCTCGCATCAACAAGCTCGATGCAATCAAGTTCATCTGTCTCACGCTTGATGCGCCCGTCCCGGGTAAACGCGAAGAAGACGAACGATCAAAGTACATCAACGAAGACCACGACAGCGTCATCAAAGACGCAGGCGGCTCGAAGCTCGAAGGCGGCGGCGGAATCGGGCAGAGCTTATTCTTCGGCACGGATCCATCTCTAACCTGGAAAGAAACCCTCCCCTGGCTGAAGAAACACACCAACAAACCAATTATCCTGAAGGGACTGCAGACGCACGAAGACGCGTATATAGCTGCTCAACACGCGCCGCAGATCAAGGGGATCATCCTGTCGAATCATGGTGGACGGGCACTCGATACCGCGCCGCCGAGTGTGCATACTTTGCTTGAGATTAGGAAGTATTGTCCTGAGGTGTTCAGCAAGATCGACGTGGTTATCGATGGTGGCATTAAGCGTGGTACGGATGTCGTGAAGGCGTTGTGTCTTGGTGCGAAGGCTGTGGGGATCGGACGTGGAGCGCTGTTTGGTCTTGGTGCTGGTGGGATCGAGGGCGTTGAGAGGGTATTGGCGATATTGAGGGATGAGACGGCGACGTGTATGAGGTTGTTGGGTGTTGAGAGGGTGGATCAGTTGGGGATGCAGCATGTTAATACTAGGGCTGCTGAGAGGGATATCTATGATGGACCGGGAAATCTGGGTCAGAAGGCTGGTGAGGGTGAGGGTAGTTATGGCAATTATGGGTTGTGGTTGAAGTCGAAGATGTAGATAGAGTTATATCGATCGGAGATCTTGCGCCGGTGTCGTGGTTTTGGGAAATCGCGTGCCGGTGCGAAGGAGTTACCTTGGCATTTCGTCCATCGTTACGATCTGGAAGATCCCCTCTGGCATCCTTTGCACTGCTGAAGCTGTGGTCTTAGCCCGGTTTGGCGCTTCAAAGGAGATCCGCAGCTTTCCATAAACGATGCTGTGTCCGAGGCGCTGCCTGAAGTCCCTTAGCGTTCTGTTCGTCATGTGAAAAGCTTGATGTCGATCGATGTTTGAGCAATCAAAAGTGCAACTGTACGCTTTCGTTGATCAGATCCTCCTGGTACATGTTTTCAATTTCAAGGATTGCTCAGGAACGTTGAGAAGCCTCGCCATGAATCTGTTTGTCCGTGCATAGCTTTGGAACAAGTATGCCTCCCAGACAAAGGCTCCTCAAAAGACCTCCTTAACACCACTCCCAAACCACGACCTCAACTCCTGCTCCTCAGTCTTTGCACCCATCACTCCACCACCAAAATACTGACTCAGCTTATTATGCTCCTTATCATCCTCCGCCCAGTCAACCTGCATAGCCCGATTCTTATCCTCCAACAAATCCTTCACAGTCCCCCAACTAAACCTGCACTCAGCCCCATACCCAAACATCTCATCCACGTTCCCCTTCAACCACGTCACACACCTCGCATCACTAGGATAGCCACTTCCCCAACCCGCCTCCTCCTCATCCTCCGCCAACCCATCAACATCCATCGCCCCTGCCTCCCCAACCTGCCTCCCCTCCCTAATCCCTCTCCACAAAACCTCACAACTAACATCCCTACTAACCTTCGCCACAACACTAGCCGCACTAACAACCGGAAAAAGACTATCCGCCTTCTTCTCCACCACAACCCTACAAGTCGGAAACACAGCCGCAAGACGCCTCTGATACACATCCGGCCGTCCGATCGTGTCAACGAAGATCTCAGCTACATTCACACCCTGGCTGATCACACCACGAATGATCTCGATCGTTGCGTCCATAGCCTGTGCGTTGAGGTTGTAGCTCCCGCCGAACTTCAGCATGCCGGCGCTGATGTCCTGTGCGCTGAGGGATTTGATTGCCCAGCCGACGTTGGAGTGCAGGTCCGTGGTGGGTGTACATAGCGTGCGCATTAGTCTTGCACGGACTAAGGGAGTGAGAACCTTGGAATCGTCGAAATGGTGCGTCTCTGCGAGAAGGGAGTGCTGAAGTTCGATTGGGAGGTAGGCCACGCCATAGATCATGGGGCCGATGACGGGACCGCGGCCTGCTTCGTCGACGCCGAGGATGACGGGGGTGCCGCGGTTTGAGGGGGTGTTTGGGGTTATGTTTGTGGGGATGGGGCTGTAGTGGGCGTAGCTGTTGCCGGTGTGGAGGTCTGGGAAGTGGGAGGAGACGGAGGGTGGGATGTATTCTGTTGCGACAGGTTGGGTGGAGGTGTCTTGTGATTGAGACATGATGTGAAGTAGTGTGAGTTTTCTGGGAGAGGCTGAGGTTGTGTGCCGACCAAAGTAACGCTTCTTGGGACTGAATATGCTTGGGATGCCGGGTATACTGTACGGATGAGGTAGGCTCGGAGCAAAATCGACGATCTCGTTATGTCCTATAGAGGCACGGATATAGCGATGATTACCATTAGCTTCGTAGATTTGCTCATATGAGAAGCTTCGAAGGTGAAGTGTTGCTCAACGCGAGCAGGACGCGTCAAACACGGTGTTGAATTGGTACGCGTCGCGACACGATTAGGGAAAGAACTACGGTCGCGCATTCTACGCTTAGTGCTATCGGTGGTCCCTCCTTCGTGAGCTCTCGCCGTGAGCTTCCTCCATCACGAGTCCTTCGGTCTCCAGTATTGGCACAAGTCTGTCAACCATCTTGGCCGTCTGCTTCATCAAGATCGCTTGCGGAAACCTGCTCAAGAAGGGCTGTCCAATGCCTTCGGCTCTAGAACATTGAAGATGAGCTCCGAAATTGCTAGCTTGCGAATCTCGTTATCTCTACCTTACGACTGTTGAGGGGATGTATCACAAAAGGGGAACAATGTTATAAGAATGATCTGATTGGCAAGTACTTTTCTACCTCATGCCCAGCCTCCGGCAGTCGTCTTTGCTCTCCTTCTCACCGAATGTCTGGAAGCAATTTACAGCGTTAGGCTGCTGTCAATCCTCGAAATGCATGTGAAGCAATCTGTTTGCATTCAGACCGGCGAGAAATTCCCCTCTCTCGCGACTGGTGCTGCCAGCCGCAGATGGCTGCATTCATCTGGTTCACAGCCCGGCAGAAACACGTACGTGAAGCTCATTGGCTGCTATCATGCATGCAGGCTGCCACTCCACGACCGGTTCGCTACATTCACCTCTTGCTCAGGTTACAGCTTATAAGCAGGAGCTTGCATTTCTGTTCGATCGTCTCTTCCACCTCGGTTGCTTCCCTGCGAGCGAGTGAAAGCATAGCCTTTTCCCATCCTTGAAATTTGTCAATGGCATACTCTCTGATTGACACCGAGGACTCCCTACGCGACGCGCTCAGAAGTTTTCCTACGGTCTCAACGAAGCTTCCGGCATTTTACTTCGACTGTGAAGGGCACGAGCTTGGTAGGCATGGCACTCTCGACTTACTGCAAGTGTATGTCTTGCCGTTGCAACACACATTCGTGATCGATATATACGTCCTCCAAGACAAAGCCTTCACCACAACATCAGGAAACCTCTCCTTGAAGTCATTGCTGCAGTCAAAAGACATCAAGAAAGTCTTTTTCGACGTCAGAAATGATTCCGATGCTCTTTTCAGCCATTTCAATGTCTCCCTGCGAGGTATCATCGACCTTCAACTGATGGAGTACTTCTTGCCTGAACGTTCAGGAATAAATCTACTCAGTCTTCGAGATTGTATCGACAGGGATAGCGCGCTCGCCCCAGAAGTAATCGAAAACTGGAAGCAGAACAAAGCGAGCATAACGGGTGCCCGGAGCGATTCCAGCGACGGCCGGAATCCTCCTTCTCAGCAGAGGCCTGTACCTGATGACCTTCTGCAATACAGTGTAGGGGACGTTGAGTACTTACCCAGACTGTTTCGAATGTATCGTTCAAATCTTGACGCACAGAGGTGGGGAGCTGTATATGATGGGTCGAACAGACGGGTCAAACAGTCGCAACACATGCAATACGAACCGCAGGGAAAGAACAAGTGGAAGGGTCCTCATCGTGGAACGAATCTGACATCTTCACGGGCCAGCTCTGCAATAGCTCCGATGAGAACGCTACCGGGAAGTGCGCTATCGGTACTTTCAGGCCCAGACAAGGTTAACAAATGTCGAGAGAAAAGACCGCGCAAGAAACAGCACAGCACCAACTCAGGCAGCAAAACTGATACGGCTGAAGGTCCGTATCCGCACACCATGGCTTCATTGACACAATCGATGTATCAGTCCAGTTTGCTTGATGCTTCGTCCACAATCACCGCTACATCTGGAGTCGACATGGTAAGACTCTCTGCTATCATCCTACTGTTCTCAGCTGATGGTTCCCAAGAATACAAAGCCACTACGTGAACAACCGTTGACCTTCGTGAAGGAAGGCACGAGCCTGAAGCCTCAGCAGACCAAGCAAAAGTCGAAAGTCGTGCAAAAGAGACCCAAGCAAAACCATGGTCAAAAACCACAAGCGCCAAGGGTCGCGAGCATTGAGGAGATTCCCGATTTTCTCTCTCCTGACCTTGACTGGACACTCTGTGACAAAGATTGTGGCTGGTGCGGCCATTGTTACGATTAGCTAGCACTCGCCAAGTTCTTGGGGCAGAGTTAGTACGAAACAGTGGTATATTGACTTGACCACACAATTTTGCTGACCAAGAAGCAGTGACATGCCGGCAGAGAGCATTGTATTTGCTCCTGCAGTGGCTCCTGGTCTCTCTAGCATGCCGCTGTTGATGTTTCGGTCACGTGGAGTGTAGCTTGACCTAGATAGACGCGTTGGTGAATGATATGTGCTGTGGGTAGTAGTGTTGGTGACAATTGCGGCTGTGCAAGTATAACTAAGTGTAGCGTCTCACTATCATGATGCTTTTCGATCTTAATGCAAAGTGCGACTTACTTCTCGAATCTTCTCACCGGAATGTTTTTCTTGTCTACTGCGACTACAACTTGATACTGGGAGAGTCATGGCTACGCAAGCAGATCAAGACAGCCCGACAATGTCGACGAACCGCTCTTCTCTAGCCTCGTTACCTGCAGAGATTCATCTCCAAATAGTCTCGAACATTGAGCCAAGAAACGAAGTGAGAACGCTCCGCCATCTGATCAAAGCAACCACGAATACAGATGCCCATATTGTGGCCGAATGTGCTGATAGTCTCCTCGAAGCACAAAAACAAAGCCTCCTCAAGAAGTGGGTTGCAAAAGAAGCAGCCAAGGATGCATGCGACTGTGCTGGACCCAAAGAGCGGGCTGCGATCGCACGTCTGTATATTGGCAAGCAATACGTCAGCGAGGCAGAAGATACAAAGGGGGACAAGTGGGTGAGTATCTCATGGGCGGCACTATAAGTCGCTTCTCCTATGCCTCCCTGATATGTGTTTGAGATGTGCTGCATGCTAATGTACAATGCTAGGCCTTCAAGAAGAGCCAGCTACCAACAGACCTCGTCATGACCTCATCACAGGGAATATCCAAATCTGGAATCGGGCCAATGTGAGAACTCTGAAGCGGCCTACGCTTACGAAGTTTGACCCAGCTGACCAAATTCACACAAAGCCTTTACCTCAAGGTCGAAAAGAAGAAAGAAGTCTACAGCGCCAGTGAAGCTCGTGGTACGTCGGCTCAGGTCCAATTGATGCCTGCCTGCTGATAACAGAATAGTGGTTCTCCGTCCGAGACAGCAAGCTATTGCCGCCGGCAAATTGCGGGAGCCACAGGGGACGCGGATCGGCTGGCACAGTGATATAAGGCTTGTTGGCACGCGAGCACGAGGAGTGAGTATGCCATCAAGACCAAAGGTGAATGGCTGTGGAGGTGTATGCACGAGCATTGATGTGTGGCAGGCCCCTGGAGAAAAAGAGCTCGTCAAGGAGTTCAACAAGCGTGGATGAATCTCTGAGTCATGGGTGGTTAACGGTATAGCGGCTCGGAATCGTTTGCCCCTCGCTCTGCCTTAGGCTCTTCGATCAGCATCGTCTGCCAGGCAGTGGTGAGAACGATGAATACCGTCAACTTGAAGGTCTCACCGTGGGAGTCATGAATTCTACACTGTCTCCATCCTACCCTGGCGCACGCCCTTGTCTGATAAGGCTTTGCCGTCGGCCTACATAGGGAGCAAGTCTGGGAGATCCATGAATCGAAATGATGATGTTGCTAATGATAGTACATTGTATTTGTATATCGTACATCTATGTATTTGTGTTACTACATATCAAACTTTATGTTTATTCGTGTCGCTGTACCTCAGCCTCTATGTCTATATATCCCATCCCAATGCATTTCATTATGTTCGTTAACCATGTTCCTTTATGGCTTCATAAGCTGTGCCTTCCTGAAAAACTTCAGATATCCCACACATATTATCAACTGACATATCAGAGCCACCCAAAACCAAACCGAAGCAAGCGAGTCACTCGCCAAATTAATAAAGACAGTGCCAGCGCCAATCCTGTCTGGCGCTGATACTCGCCCGAGAATCGTGAACAGCGCACCGATCATCTGCGCCGCGACCAAAGTGAATGTAATGTGCAGCCGAGTCAATGTCATCAGCAGGATCATGCCGAAGCCAACACCCTGCAGGGCATCGAGCACGCCCAGCCACAGCCAGACGGCACGACTGACCAGGGCACCACCGACAAGGCCACCCCAAGGTACGTGGAAGCCGATGCCAGAAAGAGACCAGAGCATCTGACACCATCTTGGGGCGCCAAGGCCGATCGCGAAGATGGGGATGATCCAAGAATGTTGCTTTGACTGGTACCCAAGAACAGCGAGCATACCAGCCCAAACGAAACCGAAAAAGAGAATGACAAGGAGTGCTACTGCCCAGGCGGGTGCGTTCTGCGAGGACCACAGGAAGAGCCAGTTTCTATTGTAGGGAGGTGACAACCAATAGTTCTGCAGGATCACCATGACCCAGAACCAGAGGATGATTCCGCGACGGAGGAGGGCTCGGTAGAATGAGGGAACGGCGCCTGGATCTTGACGGTAATAGTCTGGTAGGCCGAGGTAGAGGAGGATGCCGACGCCGAACATGAGTAGCGCAAGTGGAATACATATGGCAGTGAGAGCGGTCGATGAGGGAGTGAAATTTGAACCTGCATTCGCCGAACTGCGCGTCAGGAAACTTCCCCAGTACCATAGGAAAGCAATAAGGAATTGCTGTGAGCCGGCGATGACGCAGGCGCGGAAGGCCCAGACCTGCGAAGGTGTTCCTCCTTCGGTACCGAAATTGAGGGAGAAGTACATTGACCCAGCGGCTGAGCCAGCGGCATAGATACCGGCAGCGACATCGAACATCCAGCTGCGACCACTGACTGTCTTGGCTCCTTTGCTGGCAGCCAGGAGGAGGAAGCAAAGACCGAAGAAAAGGAATGGTGCCGAGAGACAGTAGACCGCCTTCGTAGTGCGGTAAAGAACCCACCAAATGAACGAGAAGCCAAGGTAGATGCTGCACAGGACGTAAAGCTTGTCTGCAGGCTCACCGACGGCTCCAGTCAATAGTGTGAGCTGGTACGAGCTTGCTGATATGATCTGGCCAAAGGCGAGCAAGAAGCAGTAGAGGTACCAGGTACCAATCTTTCGCTGCAGGAATTTGCGAGCTCCAGTCGGAGCAACATATCCATTGCCGAAAAGCGCATCGTACTCGGTAGTGGCGCGTACGTTGGTTGTCTCCTCAGCGATGGTCTCACCATCATAGCTGTGGCGTCGAGTAGGAGCAAGACTTGCGGCACGACTACCTTTAAGTGACGCAGCGTGATATTTGTTGAACCATTCTTTCTCACTGTTGACAATGTACTCTTCGATTGGCAATGACTTCTTGGCGTTGAGCTTGTCAAGCTTGTGCGAGTACTTGTCGTAGTAGGCGTTCGTCGTGTCGTTGAACGTCGGTGTCATTGCGCCAGGCTTTTCAATTGCCGACTGACCTTCTTGGACTTTGATAAGACTTGCACGAAGCACATTGAAATCGAACGATGCCTCCGAGTCGGCAAGCGTGTCTGCGGCCGAAATGGCACCAGGTCTTCCTTCCCGAGCTCCCGCTTGGTCGTGTACTTGTCGGAGGGATTGCATCGATGCATACCGTGAATGAAACCGTGATCGACCTGGCATGGGGCTTGCAGCAGCAGAGCGAAGATCGCCATAGCTTGGCATAGGGCTTGCTGTAGCAGACCGAAGATCGGGGTAGCTTGGCATAGGACTTGCGGCACCAGAGCGAAGATCGTAGGAGCTTGCTGCTGGGGATACCACACGAGATCCAGCCCAGGGTGTTGAAGCACCAGAACGGAGGTGTGGCGTAGCCCGACCACCGACCAAAGTTGGAGCTGTACCCAAACTGAGGTTACTTTTGTTGTACATCATTGACTTCCACTTTTTCATGCCTTCTGCCGTGTCCATATTTATGTGACTGGCTTCAATAGATTTGCCCTGGAGCGTTTCGAGATCTTTGACCCATTGAGCAACTGGAAATCGTTGTAGGAGAGAGTATGCCCGCATCATCGCACGCGTGTCGTAATCTGACGCTAAGGCGGCTGATATAGCGTTCTTGAATTGACTCGCTAGATGCTTAGTTGTCACAGCCTCAACTGTAAACCACCAGCCAGGCATATGACCAAAGCCTCCAACCCGTGCGCCAACGCACAAAGCTCCTTTGCGGCCAAACTCGACGGCGACTAGACCGAAGGGCTCGTCGCGAGAAGGCATCAGTGCGAACTCGGCGCCACCGAACAGATAAGGAGGTAGTGCTGTGAACTCAGGTTTGCTGAATACACGACCAGGATACTTCTCCATAAGCTTAGCTAGCTTAAGTGCAGCGAATCTGCCGTACAGGTCGATGACTGGGCCAACAGCGATGAGCTGGGTGTTCTTGTGCTTTTCGAGTACCCAAGGAAAAACGTCGGCTATGAGGTCGATGCCCTTTTGTAAAGACCACCTACCGACAAAGATGAATAGTTCGGCATTCGGATCCACATTAAGACCAGCCCATTGCTGAGCTTGCTCTCTCAAGGCACCACGCTCGCGTTCCTTCTCCGGGTCCACCGTCGCACGAAGAGTTGTGCCAGGTTTGTCGATCGGAGCAGTGTCGGAAGGGTCAGGGTTTGGCAGGGCGCCAATGTTCTCAAGCCCCCACAGAATAGGGTAGCGGGCCAGGGACCGCTTTCCGTACTTCTTCGAGACACCCACTGCACCAAAACCTTGTTGATGGATTCGAAGATAGCTGGCGCCGGCATGGAGTAAGTTGAACACTTCACCGAATTGTACATACCTCTTAATAATCTCGGAATTGAGGTTAAATATACGAGACATCTCGGCCATCTGCTCTTTGGTCCTGAGTGGCCACATGCCTTGGAACTCTGCATTGTGCAGGGATAAGCAGCAAGGAATGACATCCGGTAGAAGGTACAGAGGCGCGGCAGCACCGTGATAGTCGTTGATGTGATACAGATCCGGTTTGTACCTGCGAAGTGCCTCCGCAATGCATTGATTCCATGCCGAATAGTAAAGTCCACTGTCAAGGTCGTCCATCCTTGGTGGGTATGGCTCGGCTTTGGTCCGCTTTCGAAATATGGGCGAGTCGAGAAGAACATAAGTAATGTTCTTAACAACGTGTACGTGTGTCTCGACGAAATATGGTTGGTTCATCATACGCACCTCGATCGGGTCTGCATGAGACTCGTCCTCAAATGGATAATCAACACCACCAACACAAGGTACGACCCATATGAGGTTCTGATGTCCTAAACTCTTTCCCATCAGAGAAGCCATGACTCCCAGGCCGCCAATCTTGATCTTGACGGCGTAGTCCTCGATCTCATACTCGGCGGTAGCAATAAGCACCGTTTTGCGATTGGGCGAGCCAGTAGCAACAGCAAAAGCATCATTTGGAGCCGATGCATCTGCGGGCTCTGCGGGTGTGTGAAGCTCTAGAGGCGTATTCGCAGATTGCTTTTCGTACCCAAATTTCTTTGCCCCGTGCTTGAGACCCAGCATGGATAAAGCTGAGTCCTGCAAGGACAGGAACGTTGTCTTGGTCTCGAGACCAACCCGGTTGAATTTGATCTTGTAGAAGGCACTGATGAAAATCTTGACTCCGATAAGAGCCGTCGCGAAAGGCACAATGGCCAATAAGATCAAAACAACCAGCTGCGTTACAGCAGAACCATGCGGCACCATGGAATAGGAGAAGTTGCCGTCGTTAACCACCATACGATAGCCGAGCTTGCTTTTGGCTGGCATTGCCGAGATGTTGACGAAGTTGTTCGCAATACTGTTCGGCCATACCCAGTCGAGAACTCCATCTCTGTCAATGTCACCATAGGCAGCGCTCTTGTCTGGATACCCGTCAGGATTCATGCCCCACACGTTCAAAGTGATGTTCGTCGGCCATTCAGTGAAAAGATCAAAGACCCATTCACCCTTGTCGTTTTGTCGCATCTGATTGCTTATGCCAAGGTCGTATCCCCACTGGTTGAAGACACCCTCTACGAAGGCATGAGGCCAACGACGAGCAGGTTGATTCTCACGCCCGAGGTCAGCATGTTGATAATGGTCACTGCTTCCGGTGGCTTTACTCCAGTAGTTCATGATGACGTGCTCACCTTCCCACTCCTGATGCTTCGCGCCCGACCAGGACTGCTTTGTCAGTGTCATCTGACCGCCAGTATATGGCTTCCAGTCGCTGTAGCTAGACCCCCAGTTTGTGGAGTAGCGAACGAGGTCCGCTCCGGCGGCCTTTGGAATGACGAACAGATCTCCGGAAGACTCATCTTGTTGCAGAAGACCCTTGGTATAGTTGGCAGATTCAGGAAAAATCATCGGATTGTCCTCTGCACCGATACGGAACATGAACTTGTCGCGGGCATTCGTCCAAGCGTTGCCAGACGTTGTGGTTGCATTGTCGACGGTATAAGTATGCACGCCATTGCCGACATTCTCAAGTATGGCCCCGAACACAAACGTTGTTCCAGCTTGGGCGACTAGAGGAGTGTCTCGCGGGTCGGTAGTTTGGCAGATTATACTTGTGGTATTCAAAGAAGCAAGCTGGCCAGTTTCAGTGAAAGACTCGATCTTGAGGTTGTCTCTGACCGAGTCGCAATCCATTTCCTCGGAGAAGTGGATCTGTATCGGCACAGACTCGGTCTCGTCGTAATCGACACTTGACAATAGTCGTGCATCATGGCCTGGCATAACTCTGGTGATGACAGGCTTTGGTGCCTCCCATTCATTTGCAGGAACAAATGCCTTGAACTCCCAAGGACGAAATGTGATGCGAGGTATACAACCATTAGGCTCTGTACTGTCTTCCAAGCCCAACGTGAAGGGTGAAGCCTCTAAATCGTAGCTTTCATATGGATACAGAAGATTCCTAACAGTTGTGCCCGAAGGGAATGCAGATATCATGGAGCCATCTTGAGATGTCGAGTTGTCGCTGGCGCAATCGAAATCGTATGTGACAGTTCGATTTTCGTTGTGGAACAAGAGCCAGACTGGTTGATTACCATGTCCTTGACCAGTCAGGTCCTGAATCTCACTGCTGCGCCCGCGAAAGACGCTCCACAGACCAGTCGGTGAAGACATTCCCTGACTACCTCGGAGGAAAACATCATATATGCGTGTAGAGAGCGTGGTCAAGTTGAAACCGTCGTTGAGTGTGGGATACTGCTCACGAAGTTCGAAGAATCGCTTGAGTATGTTGCGCATAGGGTGAGAAGGGTCTCTGTGATCGAGACTGACAGAATCGTCGTAACATCCGTAGCTGGATGAGTTGAACGGCATGTCGACGTAGAGTAGCTCTCCCAGGTTATAGCAGCCGTGCAGCTGCCATGCTCTTTGAGACGCCATCGGTGTTCGACCATAAACATAGTCCGGAGCAGCGTTCTCCAGAGTGTAGAACTGCTGCTCTTCACCATACAGAACCATAGGCATGCCGGGCAGCTCCAGCGACGTGACAAACATTCCAAGAAGCTGGCGCTCTGTACCGTTCGCAAGCGCTGGCCACCTGAAGACATCCTGATTGGTGGTGCCATACATATGGCGAGGATCAAAGAGGCCGGTGTTAGCGTTAACTAAGTCGTGTGTTTTCAGGAATGTGTTCCACATATCGACCCAGTCCACGCCAAGAGAACCCCAAGGTCCGTCGAGACCCAAGAATCGGGTCAAAGAGCCATAGATATCGTAATGGAATGCTGCACCGTCAAGTGCCGTCCTACCCCAGGGCCTGATAAATCCATCAGCATCGGACGTATTGCTGGTAAATACACCATCCCTCGGAACGTCAAGCGCCTGATCTGGTTTCTTTCCACGACCAAAATAGGTCGCTGCGAGCTTCGGGTCAGAAACCACTTCGCCTACCATCAAGAAATTGTCCTTGCCCACGCGACGTGCGCACTCCCTCTGATAAGTCGAGAAATCTGCCATCGCATCGAGTGTAGTCTGAACGCCTTTGTCCATTCGGAAACCATCCAAATCAAGCATCTGAATTTGAATGCATGACATGACGTTTATTTTCTCGAGCACGTCAGGTCGCCATTCTCGAAGACGATCTTGGACGCTGGCGAATCGGGAAAACTGATTGACGTAACTGGGATAGGCACCAGTGCCCAAGATGTCACCGTACATGTCAAACTCGCTATCGCGGCAACCGGTGTATTGATCTAGGATGTCTTGTGTCTCAAGGTAGCCATTCTGTTCCCAGATCGGGGGAGGCTTACATGTCGGGTCCCAGTCGTTACTTGGCTGAAAGTCATGGTAGCGTCTCTCCGGATCTTTCCATATGTAGTCGTATTCATCAAATGAGTACTCGACGGTAGCGTTCGTATATGGGGCACCATAGCCAAGTAAGTCGGCCATAGTTGCCATAGTGTTATCAAACACGACATACATTCCACGCGAATGTATCTCGTCAATCACAATCCTCCATTCTTCAATGTTGCCATGGTGTCGGTCAAGCAACGTAAAGTCAAGTGGTCCAAAGCCATCAGGCGACCAAGGCATGTTAAGCATCATGCTTCCAGTGAAGTAAATGGCCTTCAGCCCCATACCCTGTATGTAATCGAGGTTGTCGAGGACACCAGCGGCGTCTCCGCCAAACCTGAATTGGTTGGACATCCAGTCATGCTCGAAGACAGTGCCATTGGCCTCGTTGTTCGTAGGGTCGCCATCGATAAATCGATCGAGCGTCAGGACGTAGAACGGAAAGCGCCAGTTGCTGGGCGAAGGTTGGAAGGTGTGGTTGGCCCATATACCGTTATAGTGCTTGGGCTCGACCGCTGTCTCGTTCTCGTTCAGGTTGTAGCCAACGTGCTCTTGTGCGTATCGCAAGGCTTGAGTGAAGGACAATAGTGAAAACAAGCAAATGATTAATGACCCTGCACTGGCCTTCATGGTTGCTAACAATGAAGGCAGAGTTCAACAGAAGGGTAGTGTCTTTCGTGCCTGCGCGAGCGAACGGGCAGCAAGAAGGACAGCTACAGTATGTTAACGAGGGAACGAAGCTGTTGATGCCTCTAATGGAAAAGCACGAGTTGACAAGAAGTCCAAGGCATATTTGAGACTGACATCTGCCCAGGCGCATGCTGTACCAGTCGCCATCTGACCAAAGTAGATCGACAATCTCTGCTATGCGGTCTCATCGTAGGATCGACTGTCTCGGAAGAGCCATGCGATAAGTTAGCAGAACGGGGTCTCTGAAAAGGTTTGTGTCTAGCAGGGATGGTGACAAACAAAGCCGTATTGGTGGTGCCATGTCACTCCACACTGCTTGGTTCAGCCTTCAACAGTTTTCATAGGATACCAGGTTTATGCTGTGCTGGCAGGGGTTTTCGAAACGGGATGTATCTGATAACAGTAAAGGTGGGGAGAAGCAAAAACGGACGCTCCATACTGCAGTGGACATGCTTCGGCGGATGTTGCACAAAGGGGATGAAGTTAAACAGGGCCAATGACTTTGTTTACCGAGGACGCTTTGCCGGTCGAGAAGTTCATGTCGCAGTCGCGCGCGTGCGACATGGCAGCTGAGGCAAACATTTCTATCGAATTGTTATCAATCACGACGAACATGACAGTGTGGTGAAGGAAATCAGGCTGTAGATTGGTTGATAAGAGATATTGCAGTCCAAAAAGCAGTAGGGATCATGCATGATCCAGCCATAGCGTGTTCCGGAAATGGCGATCCTGGTTTTAGACTGGCACAAGGCTGGGACGCCAAGATCTACCACTAGGGGATCGCACCTCGTGGCGCCGGGGCTTTATAACCGAGCTGCCGGGTCACCCAGAAAACCGTGCTTGCTTGACGGCTGCTTGACGCGTGCTTGACGCGTGCTTAAACCGTTGATTTCCCGACGGAATCAAGGTGGGATCTCGGGACACGGACGAATTTCTCGAAATAAGGCAAACATCTATTGTCATCACCACTACTCGCACCCCAACCTTGAAGTTTTCGTTGCAACGAGCATCGATTATTGTCTAAGACAACGGTGTAACGTGGTTGAAAATTCGTCCAACCAAACATCCACTGCTGCAAGGTCTAAAGATAGGCGCGCAGGCCTCGATCCTTGCCCACCTGAACGTCATGAACAACGGCCCGAGGAAAGCTCGAGGATGCTTCGAGAAATGCAGGTCCCAGATCCCTGATGATGTGATGAGACCGCTCCACATGGTTCTGGATCTCAGGAACATACTTTGGACGGAAACATGTTTGTCAAGATTGAACTATCGTCGTAGCAAAGGTGTCTACATACAGTATCGATGACGATCGCCAGGGGCCCGACTCAACACTCAACCACTAGCAGGTTTGTGCAGGTGCTGCCGAGTTACTCGGCTTTCACATTTTACAGTCGGAACCTAGAAATTTAGTTACGATAGAGTTGGAATTTCCACCAAGCACAGTTTCTTCTGCTCGAGACTTGATTTGTTAGGGCCAGTAACATCTGAGATTCTCCGATTGGGTCAGCTAGATCTCTGTCCACACAGATGCACTCGCTTCGAGTCACGTGCATGCGGTGGGCTCATTTGTGGGTATGTAGCGAAGTTAACCCTGTCGTACCTAAATTTCCAGGTTCTCACTGTACGAGTATGTCCATCAATAGAGCGCGCCGGAACATACGAAACCAGTAACTCAACGGAATCACAGTGACTACTTTGATCACACTGATACCCACACCTCCAGAATTGAGGTACAAGACTGAGCTCAAGTGTATTTCTCTCATTAGCCTTTCGAATACGACCGTCATGCACGGCCTCAAGAAAAAATTTGCAGACCTCCGAACCACGCCCAGCGAGCAGGACACCAGGCCAACAAAGCTGACAGTGCCAGACTCCTCAACGGCTGACAACGCCACATTCTTCCAAGGCTTCGAATGGTATCTGCCATCAGACGGACAACACTATCAACGCTTGGCGCGGTGTCTCGAAAGCCTAACCCGTCTAGGAGTTGATCAGGTCTGGCTCCCGCCTGGATGCAAGGCTGGCTGGCAAGGCAGCAATGGTTACGACATCTACGATCTATATGACCTAGGCGAGTTTGACCAAAAAGGCCACCGAGGAACAAAATTTGGAGACAAGAAAGCCTTGGCTGATCTATCAAAGCTTGCTCAAAGCAATGGTGTCAAACTCTGCTGGGATGCGGTACTCAACCACAAGTGTGCTGCCGACTACACTGAAAAGTGCCAGGCTGTGAAGGTCGATCAACAAGGTATGGCTCCTTCAAGATACCGTTTGCATGGAGTCTTTGAATGTGTCCACACAGTTGCGGCTGGTGGTGCCTAAAGTATCTGAAAATTGACTTCTGCTTTTCCAGATCGCCTTAAAAACATTGGAGGCGAACATGAAGTTGAGGTGTGGACCGGATACAATTTTGATGGTCGCAACGACAAATACTCCTCATTCAAGTACCACTGGCACCATTTCACCGGTACCGATTGGGAGGCTCGGCTCCAGACGAATGACGACATCTACCGCTTCGTCGGTCGCGGCAAGCCTGGGTGGGCAAAGGATGTCGACGATACTTTCGGCAACTACGATTACCTGTGGGTTCTCGCTTAGCTTTCGCCTTATATGGATATCGTTGACCAGTCCACAGCATGGGTAACAACCTCGACCATTCTCAAATAGAAGTCAGAGACGACCTCCACGTCTGGGGCGAATGGATCGTGAATGAGGTAGGCCTCTCAGGCTTCCGCCTTGACGCCGTCAAACATATGTCGCAGTCCTTTCTCAAAGAGTGGATCCAACACCTCGACGAGAAGTTCCAGCGTCGTCTCTTCTTCGTGGGTGAGTATTGGCGCGGAGATCTAGAGGTGCTTGGCCCTGTCATCGAGAAGTTCAATGGCCGGCTTCATCTTTTCGATGTCGCACTTGCTGGTAACATGTCGAAGATGTCGCATGACCCTGTTGCTGCTGACCTTCGCAACGTCTTCGACGGAACATTAACCAAGCATTATCCTGGTCAGGCTGTGGTAAGTCAAACTTTCACACAATCGCACCTCATTGGAGCTCTTTACGTGAATGTGCTTTGCATCATATGCATCTTCGATTTCGTCGATGTCGTACCTCTTACTCAGACTCCACTTGGGGAGTATGCTTCAAGCCACCAGGGTCGCAGGCACGGATGAGATATTCCGTAGCTGAGCATCTTCTTCCATTAGCGCATTACTGACTCCCACTTCTCACTTACACATACTAACTTTCATGATAGACTTTCATCCTCAACCATGACACTCAACCCCGGTACGAGCGCGATCACCATGTCGTACCAATCTCTTCCTGGTTCATTCCCCTCGGCTATGCCCTGATCCTCCTGCGCCATACCCCATCCTATCCTTGTGTTTTCTATGGCGACCTCTTTGGTATTCAGTCGCCAGATCCCCAGAAAATGCCACATCTCGCTCAGCCCCCGAGCTGCTGGGGTGCACTGCCGAAACTGATGTTGGCGCGGAAGATGTGGGCTTATGGTCAGAGCAGAGAATATTTTGATGATGCAAAATGTGTTGGGTTCACAAGGCTGGGCTTGGAAGGTAAGGTAGATGGTGGCCAAAGTAAGTTAGAGGGTTTGGCAGTGGTGTTGAACATTGGAGATAGGTATGCAAAGAAGGAAATGTTTGTTGGCAAGGAGAGAAGGGGGCAAAAGTGGACAGATCTGCTTGATTTTGCGTGGGGAGAAGTCGACATTAATGAAGATGGGTATGGTATCTTTCCTGTTGGTCCAAGGTCTGTTAGTGTCTGGCTCAATTGTCAGGCTGTAAGAAGAGAGCAGGTTGATGAGTTAACCAAGCTACCAGACATATATGGTAAGTAGTATGGAAGTACTGTTTTGCAGGACGTATCTGTACGGTCGTCCGGTGCACCGTTATGACGGCGTCCGCCTTCTTCTGATTAGTTTTGTCTTCACTTGGCATTCACGCGCAAAACAATACCACTTTTAGCATTCGACTTGTTTGCGCTACCTCTGGCTGGATATTTAGGACATGGCGATGAAGAAGGCCACCTTCCTAAAGCTCGCAGCTCGATGCGTGGAATGGTTCCGAGCGCTTCCATCAAGAATCGCAACATCTTCCCACAAGATAAGAATCTCGACTAAACATTTGCCTGACCTGTAAGTTGGAGTCCGCCTCACAGCCTCATTCAGAAAGCTCATCTGCTGCAGACCGATCCTCAAAAAGACCAGTAAAGTCGACACGAGGAATGTTGTGTTCGACTTTCTTCGACTCCCACTAGAGCTGCGTCGAATAGTCTACACAGAACTCTTTATGTCCGATTGGCCGCTCCCAATATTCCTTTACCCCATCCACTGTCGTGTGTCAACGGACCCTCAAGCTATGCGCCAGGAAAGAAGAAGAATCTACAAGAACTTGCCAATCGATCTAGCAGTGCTCCATGTCAGCAAACAGATCAGAGATGAGTACCTCGATGTGATATATGGCCAGATCGAGTTCCAAGTCACACTTGACGCATACACAGTTCACCACCTCGCCCGCACAGGGATTTCAGACCTTTTGCGTATCCGTCACGTCAATCTCCATATCGACTCAGAACCACTGACGGGCTTGGATCTCCGACATGAGCTTTTGCAGGCACTATATGCTGGACTGCGGACACTGCATTTGACGGTCCACCCAGAGGATGACTCAATCGAGTTGGCGCGAGAAGGCGAGACAAGTGATAGAAACTGGCTTCGGATAAGAAGTCTGCGCTTCATCATGCTGAACATCAAGAGCATGATCCCGAGCACAACGATTGTCAGCGTGGACAGCACAAACGATGTCCTGGTCGCGAATCATGTGGACGAGTACTTCCCTGAAGTTCTGCGACGGTGCCGCATGTCGTTCAACGACCAGATGGCTTCTTTGTACCCTATGTAGAGCTCTTCGGGCTTGAGCAGAAATGTACAAGATTGATGAAGGTCATCCGGTGGGAGATGGAAGAACATAATGTTGAGGAGGACTGAAAGAACGACGAGCTGGCACTGAGGTCAAGGGGCCAAAAGCGATCCACGAATGCTATATTGAGGATGGATGCTCATACAGACAACAATGACGAATAACCTAGCTACAGCTTACAGGAAAATGCATATTCTCAATCCTATTGAACACATATCAAGGCTGGGAGAAGCCCGGTTGGGACAGTACGGCCGTAACCCATACTTTGTACGGCAGTCGACAACACCGACAGTGCAGATCTGCTTCCGCAAGCGAATCGGGCGATCATCAAGCACAAACACTAAGCTCAAACCAGTCCTTCCTTCGCCTCTAACCAGGCCGAGCTTGTTTCGAATCTTAGATTTCCCCGACCCCGTTATCTGCGCGTCATGTTTCTGCTCTTCTTGTACGAAGTCATGGTAGAACCGGTGTATCACGCTGCAACAAGTGGTGAGAATGGTACATAAGTGAGATGGCGTACAACAGGCGGTTGAACCTGTTGCCGCAGTCTGCCTGCTCGACCGTGGAGAAGGCGCTGATGTGTTGAGCACCTCGCTACATAAGGGATGCATCCCTCCGCCAGCAGCGCGTGGTCTTGGCTCTCTAACAATATTAAGCTCTGAAGTGCTAATGCGTAAAGCTACTTTGGTTACAGGTCAAGCTATTCAAATAGCCAGCAAGCCAAGCTATAAACTCAGCTACACCCCAAGCTACAAAACACCCACACCACCTAAGCTCCAAAGCGGCTGCCTCAACACCAAAAACCACTTGTACACAAGAAAGCACCTGAATACAAGAACCACCTCTCACCGCCATGACAATCCACACCACCCCGACCCTTGCCTCAACAATGCGCACCTACCAATACACATCCATCCCGTCCCAAATCCAATCCGCCCTACACTTAACCAGCACCCCCCTCCCCACCCCCTCACCAACCCAACACCTCATTCGCATCTCCGCCACCTCCCTAAACCCCGTCGACTATAAACCCGCTGAATCGCCCCTCTTCCGACGCTTCATGATACCCAATCCCGCGGTGCCAGGTATTGATTTTGCTGGGACAATCGTGCTGCCCGCCAAGAACAGTGATCTGAAGGTGGGCGAGAGGGTCTTCGGATGCGGAGTTAGTCCCTTTGCGGGTGGGTGTTTGGCTGGGTATGCTGTTATTGGAGTTGATTCAGCGGTGAGGATTCCAGAGGGCGTGAGTATGACTGAGGCGTGCACAGTTGGTGTGGCGGGGTTGACGGCGTGGCAGAGTATTGTGCCGTACATTGACAAGAACGGCGGGAGGAAACCCAAAGTGCTGATTAATGGCGGGAGTGGAGGGACGGGAGTATTCGGGATACAGATTGCGAAGGCGGTAGGATGTGAGGTTGTGACTACTTGTAGCGCGCGGAATGTGGAGTTGTGTCGGGGGTTGGGGGCGGATGAGGTGGTGGATTATACTGGTCAAAAAGATCTGGCTGGGGCGATTGAGAGGGTGGTCGGGGAGAGGAAGGTGGATCATATTGTTGATAATGTTATGGCTGATGTGGGATTGTATTGGGGTGCTCATCGGTATTCCGTGGTTGGGGCGAAGTATATTGTTGTTGCGGGGGGACCGAATCTGAGTCATATTGTGAATATGATGAAGATGAGGTTGTTGCCTGGTTGGTGCGGTGGTGGGAAGAGGAAAGTGCAGGGGTTCTTTGCGAAGACGGAGGTTGATCAGTTGGAGCAGATTGGGAGGTGGATGGTGGAGGGGCAGGTGAAGGCTGTGGTTGATGAGAAGTTTGCTTTTGAGGATGCGCCGAAGGCGTTTCAGAGGTTGAAGACAGGGAGGGCTAGAGGGAAGGTTGTTGTGGTGGTACAAGATTTGTGATGGGCTCAGCATCGTGGCTTGACTTGGATGGAATTAATACTGTAATTGGAAAAAGAGTACAGTGCTTCAACATTTCCGCGCCGTCCACTCTCGGGTACTCCAGCGTTCACTGCCACACTCCAACATATACAGTCGACGTCATGATAACACTAGATCACCATGCTCCGAACGCTGTGCCAGGCGAGGTCAGACGGATGAGAACGTGCTATCATAGCGATGCTATGGCATGCTGCCGCATAACTGCGTTCTGTCTGATCCTGATTACATTGCCGCCGTGGACTGCGCACGATCCAGGATCTTCCTCGACCTGACCATGCTCATAGCAGTGGCGGTCTGCATGTATGCCTATCCCATAGTCTGGCACGAAGCTTGTTCCGTGATTGCAGATCTTTCGTTATTCAAGACATCCCCAAACGTTGCATGGTGGTTGAAGCTGTAATGCCGCGATTTCCGTCCTTTGGTTACCAGTACAAGAAGACGCATTCAAACCGGCACCATGGGGTTCTCAGACGCTTTCGGTATGACTCTACATCCGGATATTACATGGCGAGCACCTGATATTCGATTTGTGTTTGGGCCATTTCGTTGCTGGTTCGCCACCTTCCAGTGCTAAACCCGTGGATACAACTGCGCGTGCCGTTGCGTGGCGATCATCGAGACACAACAACGAATGGCGCAACACTGCTTAAGGCTGGGATGCGCGTAAACTGTAGCATCAAGTGCCGCGCTCCAAAGGCAGGAGGCGGGTCACGGTTATTCCCACAGGCTCGTCCTGTCTTGGGTCTGGCTGCACAGGACTTGGGCGTTGAAACCTTGTTGAACTCCAGAGCTGTGGCGATTTGTCAGGGCTCCTCCCAAATGCTTTACAGAGACACCCTGAAGCTCGCTATGTCAGTATTGCCCCCAAAGTGCTCGTGCTTCTCGTCTTCGTCGTGTACGCGTGCTCACCCGGAGTGGTACAGCCGGTTAGATCAATCAACTCGAACCAGTACCTTATGCCTGGATACCAAGCAGAGCTACCCGGGTTCGGCACGCGTTCGGTCCGTGTATCTACCGATGCATTGCCTGGCCCTCACTCACTGCTGAGTATGCTTCACTGTCGCCTCATTCTTCTGCATGATCCGGTCTTCATGTATTTTATGCCTCAAATCTAGCTCTCAATAGTACTGGTGGTCAACACCTCGAGGGCCAGTATCGCTAGCAGCTGCTAACACAGCAGAAGCTTGCACAGGTTCGAGTCCGACGTTGTTAAGTCAGTCTCCCGTCAATCCTCCTCTCCACATTGGTGATGAAGTACCGGAGCCCGAAACATGTGCACTTTGTTGAAACTACGCTTCTGAGAACGTGACTTCCATTGCACCGCTGCCGATCAGTAATATGGAACATATGTACGCTGACTTCCCTGGGTAATTACAGGAAGTCAATCTTTTTGTTGCTTATGCCGGGTTTTCCAGGAGTGTCGCTTCCTTTCAGGGCACAATGACGGCTAGTCTCCATAAGCTCCGGTCATGCTACTGAGCCTGCCTCCTATTGCCTGACAGACTTAGCCCGCAAAAGCACCAGGCGTCGGCGGCAACAGAAAATCAGCCTCAGCATCTTCACTGATCTGCTGCAGACCCTTGGCACTGCCAGCACCAGCCATCATAGCATTCAAGCTGTTGACCTGGCTGGTATTCTGACTGAGCTGCCGCCTCGATTTGTTCCTCAAATGTCGTGGTCCTGGCCCCTCGATCGACGAGAAGTAATCTGTCTCTGGATCAGGATCAGACCAAATGTCAGGCTCTTGAGGAGCGGTGTCGACTTGTAGCATTTGCTGCTGGTGGGCGGTAAGTTTATTGCCGATACTGGTGGCATTGAGGTCGATTTCTGGTATGACCATGTCTGATTCGAGGAGGCTTGGATAGCCTGCTGGTGAGAGTGGCCTCGATGGGGGCGTTGAGTACCTCCTACTGTATGCTGGGCGGGACTTCTGCTTGGAAGAGACCGATGACTTTCGTCGTTTTGTGGAAGGTCTTTCAGAAGCTGTTTTGCTAGGTCTGTTTGGTGATATTGGTTCTGGCGCGAATTCGATTGATTGGACTGGCTTGTTCGACGGGTTAGGGTAGGGCTTTGCTTGATCGGAGCTGCTCGATCTGTTGTGTTTTCTTGCAACGAGATCATCGGCCTGCTCGGTGCCCGAAGAATGGTCCTGTGGTTTAACCATTTTGTTCTCGTTCATGCTCTGGTTGTAACTAAGTTAAAGTTGCTGATACAGGATAACGGAACAGAATAGCAAGCAAAAATGGAAGAATGAATCCCTTCATGTTCACCGATGAAAATGTACTAAGAATGCACGTCCATCGACTAATGCATCGGGTAGCAGGAGAATGAGATCCACCCATACGTGGCGGTCAGGATCTGGTCGACAGTACTCAATTCGAAGCCGATGCGTAGCCTCATTCTTCAGGATGCAAACGTTGTCGCCTCTCAAGCGCGTGTATGGTTAGTCGATACAGCTGATGCAGGTGCTTTGGGTGAAAGCTACTGGAGTGTTCGTGAGGGTTGTATGCATGATCGGCACGGCCAGAGGCTAGATGCTGGTCAATCTCGAAAACGTGGAGCTTCCAAGCTTTTAGCGCTACGTTCTCACAACAAACGACCTCGGACCACTCGAAGGCCCTCAAGCATATTGGTTCTTGCATCTTAAAGATGAAGAGTACCTAGACATCTGTGGTGGTGTAGTCACCAGGGTGTGAACCTCAGAGAAAGCTGTGGTTCGGTCACTGAAGTCTACATTTCTCCTCGAGATTCCAGATCGAGCAAGGCGATCCCGAGTCTCTGAGCACAGCACGTACGCGTGATACGAAGCCGAGAGCCTCCTCCACAAAGCCTGATGACATCGAAGCAAAGAGCGAGACGTCCCTCAGGGGTAGATCTTCGGCATGCGAACGAAGATACAAGAAAACGTGTGGGTGGGCGCCACGATCATAGCACATGGTCATTGATATGGCAGGAGCGGGAAGGACTGGACTGAGACATACCACTTAAGGTGTGCTTGTCATGCCCAAGCGATGCGTCGTTATATCAACCGGATGCCGAAGATAGTGGTTCCCAAAATGTATCATCGCGCGTACTAAAGCTCATCGCCATAGCCGTATGTTACGAAGACAACATAATCTGCAGTCTTGAGGGCCTCCCGGTGTGTCAACCCTTGCACGTGTGACATGTCTGCAATCTGAGGTAGCAGAGCCTGAACCACAGAGTCGAGCCTGTAATGTACTAATCCGTCCAATCTTCCCCCCAACCATTCAGATCCTCCTTCTCCACGACCTCGAGCCTATCGTAGTTGTAGACTATTTTCTGCACAAACACGTTAGCATCAACAACGTCCCTGCAGCCTGTCTCACTTACCACTTCGTGCATACTCGTTTCGAGGGAAACGATAACATATGCCCGGCAGAACAAGACGAAGCCTCGCTCCTGCAAAGATAGAAGGTCTTTCGAGTCCACGATGGAATTCTGCTGAGCGACAAGTTTCGCTGCACGCGCCATCTCAGTGTTGTATCTCCCATTCTTGATTGTTGCTACATCGCTAGGAGGGTTGCCATCACAGCGAACAAAGTTGTCGAGAGATTCGTCCCAAAGAGCCATTGTCCAGGTCATTGGCTGACCATCTCGGCTCAACATGACTGTTTCTACAGTGACACTTTCGAGATTCGGAAACTGCTCCTTATTGATGTACTTGATGTTAAATCCGTTGATGCTGTCGAGGACGATCCTGGATACTGATCGAAGGTGAAAGTCACAGAGGGTCTTCTTGAAATTGTCTGCTCCATCGATATTGTGGCCTTCGTCTCTGTCGATCGCAAGCTTGATTCGGAATTTCTCAGAGGCTTCGACTCGGATCTGCCTGGAGGTCGCCAGGAGAGGATGGAAGGCGTACCAGTAACGAAGACGATGCTGGCCGTTGTTGGCGTTGATTCTGATTGTATATCCTGATTCGTTTTGATGGACGAATTCGAAGATACGAAGGCGGAGCTCGGTAGGGATACCCATGAGGGTTGGCATTGCGATGAACTCAGACATGTTGAGGAGGAGGACTGAAAGACACACCTGCATTATGTCTGCGATGACTTGATGAAGAAGTGTTGTAGTAGAAATACCCATCTGGAAAATATAGGCGGTAGTCGCGAGTGTCGGAAGTGACAAAGCTAAGAACAAACCGAGAAGGATTGGTTGGCCTTCACCTTTGTCAAGCGAGTAACGTAGGAGTGAGGACTTAGTGAGACGGCCAAGTGCCCACTGTGCTTGCTCTTAGGCCACGCGACTCGCCTTTGTCGGTCGTGTTATTCAAGACGTTCGACTCGTGAGAAAGAACATCCTTCGAAGTCCAACGAAAAGTTTCTTCGAGACAGAGGAGCTGTCCCACTCGTAGCCGTGAAGGACGCCGTCATTAGACCAGGTCAACGATCCACTCGATTTATGCCTGCCATTAGATCGAGATCCTCTGCTAGATCGTCGTTCTCGGCATGGACAGGGCTTTGTGAACAGGGCTTTAAGTTGAGGATATTGAGTGAGAAAATGCCCGAACAAGCACTGAAGTATATAATAGTCGCCTGATCTCATTCGCCTCGACCACGATTCTCAACCTTTCCTTTCTTGCGGCTGCCATTCTGATATTCTCCATCTTCGCTCTCCTCTACCAGTTCATCGCCAGCAGCATTGCCGACTGGTTCTTCCTCTTCCACGAACATTTCCTCCGCGTGCTCTCTCAAATACTCGTCGAATTTGCCATCCATTCTCTCCTCGTGTGCTCTTTTTGCCTTGTCTTGCCAGGTTTTGGCGTAATAGCCGTCTCCAAGATCACGCTTGAAGCGAGCAATAGAGCTTTTGAGGTAGGGATCTTTAGAGCAAAAGGCTGGTGTAAGTGGAGGTGAGATGTTACGGACACCGTTTTGTTCCTGGCGTCCTCCTGAGGCCGTCTGTAAATGGTCGTCCATGCCCGTGCCGTAGTCGCTTTTTGTATCAGCGATGGGAGGGTTGCTTGAGGACCGTGACACCTGCGGCCGGCGCGTTGCAGGCAGACTGTCCATGATAGTCGCTTTCTCCTTGTCCGTGTAGGTGTCCCACTGACTCGTGCTCATACATTTTGCTAGGAACGACTGAAACAACTCAACCTTAGCATCCACAATTGGGGACTTCTCTCCGAAAGTCCTCGAGGTGGTAAATGCTGGTATGCGCCTCGGTTGCTGTTGCTGCTGTCTGCTATTACGCGTTCGCCCAGCATTCGCCATTTCTTTCACAACAGCTCCCATAGGCTGACTTGTATCTACCAGCGTGGTCTTTGGTTCTGCTCTTGATCTTGCCGGGTATTGTGTCTGCGTAGTTTTCGTGGAAGTGGACATCTGTAGCTCGACAGCTGGAATAACTTGAGATCTGATAAGGGAAGATGATGGTGACAGGAAAGGAATTGCGAAGGCTGGACTATATCACCGCAGCAGAAGCGTTACCAGACTCGGCTGCGTCGGAAGGTGACCAACAGACAAGAAGAATTACTAGATCAGTTAGCTGGACGGCGGATTGGAAGTCTTGTAATAGTAGCAAGTATGAACGTTGTATCGATAGGTGATCAGATGAAAGATGGTAGTAGTAGGTAACATTGGCTCTTCGAAGGTGATAGTTCATGGTGGTCGCTCCTTCCTCTTGCTATCACCATCTTCCCAACGCGTACCTGCCATTGCAGCAATCACTTGGTCGCACCTTCCAGTTCCTGGGCCGCCCATCTGTGTCCTCGACGAAGACAACATCTCGCGTACAAGCAGATCTTCTAACTCTAGAGAGGATGAAAGCAACGGCCATCTGACTGTGTCGGCCTGCCTCGGCTCCCAATCCACATGCTATTCTGCCCACCAATCACATCACAAGCGCAGTCTGCCTCCCTCATCGCGTGCCTACAGTATCTCCCTCCACCCGTGTCGTCCTCTTCTTTCTGTCGAACATCTGATCCTACGCCGGGAGGTCTTCGTAACCATTGACAGTGCACAGATTGTGCTTGTCTCATCTCTACACATTAACGACAATGGCTGCCGCCTCCATCTGGCGCTCAGCCAACGAAACGTTCCGGTCGGCAGCGGCAGCGACATCAGAACTACCACACCAGGCCAGAAAATTACCAGAGGTCTATGCAGAATATGTGGCATCGAATGCCCATTCTGTCGGCCAAGTGGAAAGCACGTTGCGATCGCTGACCTATCTCTTGCCTGGAGCACGATTGAATGACTCGGAGATTGCTGCCGAATCTGTTCACACTTTCGTTCAACTACTTTCAATCTACCACGACCGGCTACTAAGGAAGAAGGCAGAGTCCTTGTTAGTCTCGAGGACGCCTTCCCAGAAAGCCGCTCAGCCCAAGCCTACCCCTCATGCCAGATACACCATGTTCTGGGAGGACTCTTCATCGTTCTATACCAAAATCGCTACCATTCTCAAAATAGTGCAGTATACAGAACTTCTCTGGGAGATGACAGCTCGAAGAAGGGGTGGAGAACGCGGTCGTTGGCGTTGTGTTGTTCTTCTCGAATCTTTCAAAGCCCTTCTTCGAATGATCCTCCTCCGTCTCACCAATTCTCGACCTGTCGTCACACCGCCCTTGCCTCTCCGTGAAGATTTTGCACCCGCTCAACAAGAGGCAGAGGCAAAAGAGGAATTTTCGGAAGAAGATATGAAACTTCTCGAGCCTATGCCCTTCGAACCAAAAGACGCATTCGGAGAAGCAGGCATACCCACACCACCAATGTCAGATTCAGATAAGATATCCATTCATTCGAACCCCTCCGATCCCTTCTCCATGCCACGGACCGGCTTCACGATGCCAACACTTCCAACACCAGACGCCATCTCGAATTACCTTCTCGAACACATCATAACACCGGACGATATCAAGCCTGTTCAGCAGCTGGTCCACCGTCTAACCTCCATCCGTGGTCAAGCCGCAGAAGTTATGTACATCCTCCGTCCAGTCATCTACGCACTTCTCATGCAGAGAGTGGCTCGAAGATACGGCTACGAAGGAACAAAATGGAGAAAGAACTGGGCTCCTTGGGTTGCTGGTGCAGCAATTGAATACTTGGCAAGACAGTTAGCAAAACAGGATCTCGAAAGCAAAGTACCGGGTGGTGCAAAGAGTGGACTCTCCGCGCTTGAAAGAGAAGAGTTTACGAAGAGGGGCTGGAATATGGCTTGGTGGGGTATGAGAGGCGCTTTCTATGAGAATGTCACAAAGGGTGCTATCACAAAAGTTGTCGATAGCTTGAAGGGCAGACCGATACTTGACCTTGTTGGTGGTGTGGTAGAGGATTACGAGCATCTGTGGAGCACCTACTGGTTCAGCACGTCCACTATGTGAGAAGAAAGATACAATTCGAAGCATATCTAGCGACCTCCAGTGCCGAACAACGGGATGAGCCAGCAATAGACCTCTGCTGCAAAACAAGGCAGGATACAAGAAAGCCAGGACGGAATGACACTTACGTCGGTGGCAGACGACCGATGTGGCCCAGGACAAGCGGTCACGTCGATGATTCTCTCAAAATCTATCTCATACAGTCAGGCAATACTGCCGATGCAGCATCTTTCGCTACTGAACCAGCATTGTACTTTACGTCCGCAGCGTCTCCTCCACGGTCTGAAACAGCATAACCAGAAGCACGACTACTGAAGATCGTGCCGAATGTGCGACACCAAAGTCCCATTCAGCGTAGAGATACCATTGCCGCTAGTTGAAGCAGCCGCAGCACTATATACGGTGCGTTCGACGACCTCTTCTCCGAAGTCCTACCATATCAGCAAGCCTGCGGTCAATACTTGTTCAGCAAGCGGACGGTACTCACGAGCACGGGCTGCGCTGTGGTTGGGAAACTCGAAACGACGGACATCGCGCCGACTCCTTCTTATGTCCACTATTCATCGAGTTGGAAACCGGTGCATATCTGCATCGACGCGGCGCCGCCTATGTGGGCATTGACTGGTCGAGGGAGAGGTTTGATGTTGAGCACTACGCATGTTGTGGTCTCAATTCTGGCGTTTGGGCTTCGGAATGGCTCTTCATGTTCATCCCAGCAAGTGTCCAGCATTTTTTATGTATGATTCATTCTTGATGAGACTCCATACCAAGCTATGTATATCTAATGATCATTTTCTTCGGGCGGGATAAGACCAATTTCTGTGCTTGCTCTTTCGCCAGTATCCGTGGTGGACGCCGAGTACTCTGACTTGTTAGGGGTAAACGCACAGCGAACTCCCACGACTCCAAGGGTCCATGCTGCTCGTATACTGTACCAACCAGGCTTGGCATATCCAAGTGACTCATCCGTTTACAGGAATACCGGATGCTGACCTATCTTCACAGCGGATGTCCACCTCACTTGATACGTATGCAAATCAGAAGCGCTGACAACCAACACTGATCTTCCTAGCCTCATATCCTGCCACCACAGACCTAGACCCAACCCAACAGCCTAACCACAGCAACCAGATCCTAGCCAGCACGACGAGCCGCCGCGCAGTCCAGTCCAGTCGACCCCGTCCATTCACAGCTACTTCTTTACTCACGCCAACATGTCGCACCCCGAAGCTCGTATAACTACCACAAAGAACAAATCCCTCCTCAGCACCCCCAACCCCTTCGAACAGAAATTCGGCTACCACCGCGCCATACGTCGTGGACCGTTCATCGTAGTGTCAGGCACGACTGCCCTGCGACTCACCACACCCATAACCACACCAGACAATGCAAACGATGAGAGCACGGGAGATGAGAGTAAAGTCGAACATCCAGGTGACGCATACAGTCAGGCACTCCTAGCAATGAATAGATGTGTTGATGCTGTGACCAAGTTAGGTGGGAGGAGGGAGGATGTGGTTAGGGTGCGGATGTTTGTTGCGAGGGGGGAGGATTGTGAGGGGGTGGGGAGGGCGTTTAGGGGTGTTTTGGGGGGTGGGGGTGGGAGGGACACTGGCAGTGGTGGAGAGGGCGGGGATGGTGGCGAGGTGAGAGGGGGACATAGCGAAGGTAGGGAGGATCTAGTTGGTGCAGCAGCGACAATGATTGTTGTTGGAAATGATGGATTTGTGGATGCTGATATGCTGGTTGAGGTTGAGGTTGATGCTTATGTGGTATGATTCACAATTCATTGAATTTGCATCACGCCAGATGGTTCGCCTTCGCGATAATCTTGTGGATGATTAGAAGCGAGACTACCTCAGTTGAATGTCGCTTCTTGTTCACTCGATCTTCACTTCCTCAGTATTAGCCGCGATCATCGGCACGGCGTACTGCTGCCCGTAGCCAGGTGAGTCCGCACGCCAGACGACTTCCTGCTGCGGGCAGCACTCGTCCAGGCTCTCCGGTTTAGTCTCCTCTTGATCAGGGACAGGATGGTGTCTCGGTAAGAATCAGGTATCTGCTGCTCTGATTTACGCGCCATAGCGGTAATCACATCTCCAAACGACTAGCTTGAAGATTTGTGAACCTCTGCGCAGAAGATTCGATTGAAGCGTCTTGATGTGTTGAGGAAGTCATCGAGGCGTGAGGGGAGACAGTCGGCGCTTGGCGTCTCAGCTTACCTACTCGCTCCTCTGCCCGGGATCTCCCAGAAGGTACTCGAGCAGCTTGAAGCTGCGCTTCAACAACAAGGACCTCGTGTCCTCCCCGCAACATCCAAAGTCCTTTGGCATGAGGCTTGCAGCCAGACACAAGGTCTGCTTCGGCAGACCAGTCCCGAGCCCTCTTTCTGCGCCTGCCCCAGCTGCCGCTGCTGCTGCTTGGGCCGGGTATGGACCTCAAAGGGCGTCTCCTGGGTGTGGCGAGCACAAGCATTGTCGCTGTGTGATTGACTGTTGAAAGATCAGATGTGTAGGTAGGAAAGCATATGTGCCGCGTGGAGAGGTTGACATCGAGGCAGCTGTTCTGATACGGAAGTTGTGATGGTAGCTTCTGAAGTTCTGCGGATGTGAAGATAAGATGAGACCTGTGGAAGGGTGAATAGGGATTCGCTCGAAGAACTTGTGACGGCACTCAGCGTCAGAATGTTCTTACATAACACTTACCCCAGGTCGACACGGGCGCAGAATTACCTTCCTATGTGTACTCTAGCCGCAAGACACCGAGCTGCGCCTTCGTGGCAGACCGTACATACCCACCTTGCTCTTCTCGTCTGCGCACTCATTCCCGATGTTCCCCTCATGGCCGGGCACCTAACGCAGCTCGATTTGAACGCTCCCTTCGAAAAGTCGCCACCCTCTCTGAAGTAACCGCGCAAGCTCAAGCTGGCGCTGCACTCTCTGATTTCTCATTTCGAGCTCCGGGCCTGGAACAGATTGCGTGGAAGGTTGCGAGAGCCGTGTCACACTTCATGGCTGCTGCTCGCCTTTCTGGATATGTTGAGTAGACAAAGAACTTCATACTAGAGGTGGCGCTTGCAGTCAGGTAGATCAAGGAGCACTGAGCGCATGTGACGGGCACGCAGATATACGGTGCGCCGAACTTCTGCAGGGCAGAATGTGGACTGCTTTCTCGTTGAAGGCTGTAGCGTACAGTGTTCTCAGGGGAGAGTGGGAGAAGCTACCGCATGCGCTCCACGCACTATTTAGTATGGTCGTATCAAATATGCGTGGCAGCATTGGGACGCATCGAACTCTGTCTGCTCCATGTTCCTGAACTTGAAATTCGCGCATCCCTCGTCGCAAATTCCGACGTCGTCGTAGCTGTCCTAGATATCGCTCTTGATGCTCAACCCTTCGCTGTGACTGAGGTATTTGCCGTTCCTGATGTAGTAGCTTGTGATCATGTTCCAATCGAATACTGCCCTCGATGTCTACTATATATTGCATCTCGTCGAGGACGCTTTATCAAGCACAGGATATGCTTCAACAACACGGATTTCATTGGCCATACTGTCCCTGTGCTGGTGGCCAGCCTGTCCAGCTCCTGGTGGCAGCCTATTCCTCTTGGGCCCGATGCAGCTGCTGCTGGCGACGGAGGGGCTGCTCAACCTCCGCCCGCGTCCCCCGGACTTCCTGTAAAGCTGAGATTCATATGAAAGTCGAGTGAGCTTAATCTGAGATCCATCAGCCTCACTTGTAGCTCTCATACCCTTCAGTTCCACCCGTCCCCCATGACTTACACTCTTCTTCGGCTTGAGCTTCTGCTGTTTGGTCGCCAGCTCATCGATGCTTTTTTGACGAACAGATCTGTGACGCGTCGGCAATGACTCCAGTCGCTTTCGTTCCCCGTTGAGGTTGTCCCGCTCGTTGTGGGTGGCGGCGGCACGGTGGGCTTGAGCCTTGCCGAGCTATCTGGTTGACATGTGATACAAGTCTGGCTCGGGGAGTTGTGATGACTTGCCGCGGATTCTCATATGGTCTACCGCACGGACCATCCTAGGTGGTGCTTGACAGTTTACACTGGGCTTGTCGCTTCCACCGTTTCAACCGTGCCCCTCGGGTGAACATCCTTGATGTCTCAGGATATAACAGTAGCCGATTTAACTTCTTACTCAAGACACTCCTCTCGAAAACCATCTGCACGACATAGTGCTTTTCGTTACTGCACCAATTGCGGTCACCCGCATCGCACTCGGTGCGAAAAGAAATGGTTCGAGTGGACCAAGACTCGAGCTAGGCGTTCGACGGGGTACTGGTTACCGTTGATGAAGCTCTCGCCCATGCTGCTAGCAGTTGCGTGCTGCAGTCCTGGTTTTGTTGGGTGGCGCTATTCGTTGCTGCTACTACAGCTGCTCCCACTGCCGTTCTGCGGCTGCTCTCGCCCCTGCTTGAAGGGGATTCTGGCTGTTAGTGGTGAATTCTACAACCTCTGCGCCAGTAAAGACGGAGTGAGACTCGAGTAAGATGGAAAAAAGGTTCGAATGAGCCGAGTGGCACCAGGGCATGAATTTCACATTCAGGTCGACTTGTTCGCGTGTGTATATCCTGTCCATCCTCGTGTCAGCATACGTCGATCCTGGACGCAGTATATGACCACCGGAGCCATGTGTTTTCCTGTTCGGCTCGATTACGCAAGGATTCGTGGAGGGTGTCAGTGCATTCGAAACGTGAAAGGATGGATTTTGATGAGAAGCAGATATCGTTGATGAGGCCTGCTTGACGCTGGTGGGGTTGGAGGCGTTGAGATGGAGGTGTCGAGATGGAGGTGTCGAAGGGGAAGAAGTAATTCGGAGGTAGGAGGAGGAGCGTCGGATTTGATGTGCCATCATCTTCTGGCAGTGGTGCCCTGTCGAATATGGCTGATCGGCAGTAGGTATATCGTAGTGTCTCTGCAGAGCACGTCAGCTATAGTATTGTCATTCGCATCATCTACTATTTCATGCCCAGCACACGCACTCAAAAGCATGCCATACAATCACAAAGTATCTTGTAAGCATCACTTTTCTCATTCAGCTAGATCTCGAAGGGGGTATCTTGTTCCTGAGTTGGTCCACCTGACGCAACTCTCTTTCTCATATCTCATGCTTTCATAGCCATTCTCTAAAGTTCATTTGGATCTTGAAAACATCCGAAAGGCCGCGCCTCATATAGCTCATGATCATGTCCATCTCGTTATAGGGAAATCGAGCATTAATGCTGTAGCTCATTCTGTTTCATCTGTGTTTCGAGGAGACCGCCCGCATCATATTCGACATGTGATGCGACCGGCCAAGGGAGTCGGGTATGGTTCGTCGGGAGTGCACCAGGTGCTCGTGTATCGTTCGGGTAGAGGAATCGTTGTATTTACCAACCATCGTTAGCGCCTCCAGCAGCACCACTACCACTGTTGTCCACATCAGCACCCTATGCTGCGGTAGGACAAGCGGATGAAAGGTGACCTGGCTGCTTGCCTGCAAGGTGTTAGCGAAGCACATGCTAGTAAGAACTTCTTGAAACTCACAGTTGTAGCAGATTCTCTCGGCTTGAGGCATCGAGCAGTCCTTCGAGTAGTGGCCACCCTCACCGCAGTTCTGATGCATGTTAGTCGTGATTCTCGATATTGTTCACAGTTCACTCACGTAGCACTTCATCGATCGGCCTTGGTTGCAGTCCCTAGATTTGTCAGCTGAGTGAGTCCAGGCTCAGCAAGACTGGTCCTACCTTGCCATGTGACCTTGGCCACCGCAATTCTGCATTTTGTTAGCGAAGTCCGTGAAGAGTCCTTCTGTGTGACTCACGTAGCAAGATTGGCCACCACCTCGACCACCGAAGCCGCCACCTCTTTGGTAGCCACCACCGTAGCCAGGCTCAGGGCCACCAGCAGAAGAGCAGTCTCTGTCGCGGATATTAGCAATGTCTTAGCATGATCGTGCTGGAACATACCTGGCAAGATGACCTTGACCACCACACTTGTAGCACTCTCGCCCGCCACCGTAGGAGTTGCCGCCACCGAAGCCTCCTCCTCGTCGGCCACCGAAGCCGCCTCGTTGACCACCTTCCTGACCTGGCTGATCGCAGTCTCGGGAAATGTGACCCTCTTGGCCGCCTGCGTATTGTCAGTGAAGGCTGGAAGTCGAACTTCTTGTGCGACTAACACTTGTAGCATGACTTTGGCTTTGGTGCCTCCTGGCACTCTCTGCTCATGTGGCCGGTTTCTGTTGTCTGTTAGACGTTGTACACCCTTCTTGTGCGAGTTCCACGTACGACCGCAATTGTAGCAGGTGGATGCTGTCTTCTTAGGGCAGTCCCTTGCTTGATGGTCGGCTTCGCCGCAGTTGAAACATCCTCGATCCATGATGGAAGATATGTGGTATCGGTGAAGATGGGAAGGTGCTAGGATTGAATTCGGGGTACGCTCGAGAGTATTCGAACGTGTAGATATAAACGTAGGAAGAGATGTGAAGATCAGAAGATCGCGATAGATGATGAAGGAAGTTTGTGCAGACGATTGTTGCGAGCAGGTGAATCTTTCCAGAAATCTGGACAAAGTGGGACTTGCGTCAAGACCCAACCACGTGGGGAAGAGAAAATAAGCTTAATTTTAGTCCAAGTTGAATAGAAAGTGGGAAACAGCATCCGACATCTCTTCATTCACAGGCATTGTGAGATTGCCATGTGCTGTTGCCTGTTGGTAGGCAGTCAACACAGTCAATGGGAAATCATTGTTGAGAGCGATCGGTAGCACGTTGCCAGCTTTGATCGTGTCTTCTCGTACAGACCCTTCATCGGACACTACGCCTATCCGGCTACGCGAAGTCAAAGCAGGAGATTATCTGTCTTTGATCACGTTCCCCTACAACTATCGCTTGCTCATCGTCAAAGGAGACGCATCTCCTGGTAAGCTGCTTCTCATGCTTCATGTCCTTCAATGCTAAGCCGAGACCATCGCCTCTTCTGTTGAGGGCATCATTGAGCAGATTGAGTGGCTGAATTGGAGTGCTCGTCTTCTTCTGCGAATATGAGCTTAGCAGCTCTTCCAGTTCCCAGTACCTCATCTCATCACTATTAACTGATATGGACAGAGCTTTGCCGGTGCTTGTGACTTCTGCTGCAGATACTGCGGAGGTGTGACCCCACAGTCTTCTGCCAACGTTTATCTCGAGTTTGTCGTCTGTTGAATTGACTGTGTACACCATGAGTGTATTGTCGGGTAGCCCGGCCAGCACGTAGCAGCCACAGTATGACAAGCTGTTTGGTGCTCGCATAAGCTGTGGATGTAAGTCAAATGGTGAGGTCGAAGCAGATCTTGAGGTGAATTGTGGCGGTTTTACGGAGGCGAATGAGTTCCGAATGGGCGTGCTAACACTGGAGGTCGTCCTGTTTTCCAGGATCGAGCCCTCCAGATCCATGCGTATCTCTTGCAAGCCAAGGCACCATCCGGTGTTGAATCTGTTGAAAGCATAAGCTATGCCTGCCACCAGTGTGTTCTTCGTCTTGCGCAACGATAGGGAGGCTGGCGATAACTGGGCATCTGAGTGAAGGTTAGCCAGAGACTTCGGCTTGCTACCTGTCTCTATGGCGGTCGAACAATCGAATAGGTCGATAGTCTGAGATACGGACATAGTCATGAGGTACGGCCAGGCCAGGGCGACGGAAATAATGGTTGACTCTGATGTAGTCTTTGCCGCCTCATGCCTGTGTATCGTTTCCCCATCGAAGGTGAATAGCGAGACCGGCCCTTTCTCATGTCCGACAGCGATTCGAGTCACACCAGCTTCATGATCGATTACCAGCGCCGAAGGGTGAAGATCATGTCCGAATGAGCATGTGTGTAGCACAGTGCCATTCCTCCATATCCTCAAACCATGCTCGTGATCTGCTGTAAAGAGCCGGCCTCGACATACTCGTGCCAGCACGGTTGGTGTAGCTCTGCAACTCATGTGTACTTCGCTCGTCCTCGCTCTACCTCTCGTCCAGTTGTACTTGATCTTGTATGAATGCTTCCAATTGGTGTCTGACCCGGCTTGGACTAAGTGAGCATGTTCGAGCCAACGAGCCCTCCTCGAAGAATAATGCAAAGCACCTTCCTCCTGTTCATGTGTGCTCATGGCCTGGATCGCAGGTAGTCGCCTGGCTCGAGGCCTGACGAATTGGTTGTAGTACTTCTCTCGCCATATCTCGTTGTCCCTGGCCAGGTCGTGAAACTTGCGACAGACCCGCTCGCATCTTGCAAGCCGTTCAACGTCCAAGTGGGATACGATTCGCAGTAATAGTTCGTCACTGAGGTCAAACAAATTAATGCGCCCACCTTGTCGTTGTCGTTTCGGAGGTCGCGTTACTGGCCGTCTCTCGTGCTCGTCCTCTACCTTGCGCTTCATGACCACTACATACAAACTGCAACAGCGCTCGATTAATGTGCGACGACACAGTTGATCTCCTGAACCGACCGCAAGGATATTGAAGAAGCCCGTGGCTGCTGTGGCGCACGATAGAGCCTCGGCGAGACATATCCCGAGACGCGAGCATCACAACGCGTCACGATCTTCGACTGGCGTCCTCCTCAATCAGCAGTACTCATGGCGAGAGTACCCGGCGAGCTGACGAATACACTTGTGCTTGCGTTGTCACAATGTCAAGATCAAGTCCGCACCATACAGGAACAATCAGCGCGAATTGAGCGACTACAGAGGGAGAACGAGCGGTTGAGGAAGGAGCTACAAGATGCGAAGCAAGAGCAACCGGCCGCTCCTGCTCAAGAGCCAGAAGAGAATGTCTCGAGCCAGGTGGATGATCTCTTCCACAAGAATGTCGAAGCTCAAGCAGAGATACACAAGCTGAAGAGGAAGCTGAGGTCCTACAAGGAGAAAGCTAATGGGAGACTTGGAGTGCCTATATCATCACCTCTATCACTGCCAGCGACACCCTTTCCGTCTTCCCCAAAGCAAAACAAGACTACCTCTGCGGAAGTGCATGCCTCCGAATATGAGCAATCTCCTCCTCGGAAGCGGACGAGGTTGAATGATACTGGGGTCTTGCACGAGATACCCGCTAACACAGCCCATTCACGTACCTCATCTACAGCAACTTCTAAGAGAAGTGATGTCGAGAAGAAGGTTGCTGCAATACCTATGGTAGCTGAAGATGGGGAGGATTATGTCGGGACGGTGGCAGTCAAGTCACCCAAGAGCGTATTGAACAAGGAGAATTCTGTGTACAGAAGGCTGAATGGACTATTGGAGGCACCATCGCCGGGTAGAGCTCCGTTGGCACGTCCAAGATCTATCAGTCCATCGAAAGAGCCACCAGCATCTACCACGAGAAGGACACCAGCCATCTCAAATATCAAGCATATCAGCACAGAAGTTCCTCCGCTGTCCTCTGCTAAGGCGCCACAGAGATCGTCGAGGACACTTGCACCCGAGAATACACCAATAGCAAAAAGCCGGCCTACCAGCAGTACGGGCCGGACTTCGTTGGGCAGATCTTTCAGAAGAGACCCAGAAGACGAAGAGCCACTACGAGCACGGCCAGTTACTCGGCTCTCACTACAGCACTTCAAGCCAAATCCTAGATGGCTTGATAGTCACGGTATGTCCTACGATGAATTCCTCCATGGACCAAATGCAGACAGGATCAAAACATTGGCAGAAACACTACCAAAAGTTCCCGGACAAGACGGAATGTCGGACGATGAAATCCTCCTTGATTATCTTGGCCCAGGGTCAGAAGCAAGGGTAGCAGCCCTGACGGAACTCGCGAAGAAGAATCTTTTGGCAGAAGCTAAGTTGAGACGTACAGCACAGTCATTTGCAAAAGTGCGGGCGGATTATGATCGTGAAAAGGATCCGCCAGGCTTTTGGTCAACGGATATGCCGGGCACGCAGGAAGATGAAGAGAACAAGGAGAAGGCGAGGAAGATGGAGAGAGAAGAGGTTAAGAGGAGATACGAAGATGCTGTGAGGGGCCAGGGCAGGTGGATATTTGCTGATGAGTGAGCACGGCTCAACATGAACTTGCGCTTTGGTACTGGACAACGTCCTTTCGGGTATGAATTCAATGGTAGATGAACATGAGGGTCGCTTGGTCGAAGCACATATTATGAGGCCGGCAACTCCTCCGAGAATATTCAAGCTGTTCCCCTCGAGGATAGTCAAGCGCAACACAGACATCCAGGCTCTCCTGCTGATGTGGTCTAGCGACAGTCGAGGCAGGAACATATTTCGTCAAGGTTTGTTTCGCCCACTCCTCGAGGTTGAAACCTCCTCGTCAACTGTAAGCAAGAAGGGCAATGAGCACCTATCCAGGGTCACCAGCACCATGGCCGTCCTGCTTGCATCTGTGCTGGCATCAATCTATCATGGACACAAATGCGCTGAGCGGCCTTGAGAAAATTGCTTGAACGAAAGGTTAGGATGAAAGTTGGCCCACCTTCACTTTTCAATCATTTACTACCTGTATGACGTACGCACTTGCACTTGATTTATTCCACCTCCCGCGAACATTTATTCTCTCACCACACCACACCCTACACCCTCCAACTTCTCGCAGACGCACTCTTCGTGCTTGTCGCCTTTCTCGAGCGCCGAGGCCCATCATACCGCTGCAGCTGCCAGCGCTGAGACGAGTCGCTGTCTACGACCACATAACACGAAGAAAAGGTAAGTTCGCAAGTTACGGTCGACTCCCCGAAGAGCAATTTCCATTTTGTGTATCGTGCACAGAAGGCTTATCGGCCTGTGATCAAACACATACGCTAACTCTCGAACGCTACGACAGAGCCTCAACGATTTTTCCTATAGCAGGTTGACGTGCACCGCACGCGACTTTGAGCAATCTAGTCTGTCTTGCTACAGGCGATCATAAGCCCTGGCAAGATGTCGGCAAACTTGGGAAAGAAACGCAGATTCTCTGCTTCTACTGGGGACGACGATGAGTATGCAAGATCCTCCTTGAAAGCTCGGAAAGTCATCGACTCCTGGGGCCTTCCAGAGTCCAGGCCTAAAGGCCGCACAAGACCCTTACTAGAAGCAGGACGCCAGATGTTGATCAAGAAATGGGAAGAGGACCTTGCAGAACTCAAGAAAGAGCATGCTAGCTTAAACAAGGGTTTGCTCAGGCTACAGGACAAGATTGATCGCTGTCCAGATGGATGGGAGAAGACAAACTTGCTGAGAAACCAGCAGAAGACTCAGCGCCAAGTTCAAACTGCATGGTCAAGTGTCCGCAATTACACAAACAAGATTGCAAAGATGGAAGCAGAAGAATTCTTACGAATCCGTCTGTAGGAGGACTGGTGGCGACGAGGACGGTGTCAACACAGGTGACAATGCGCGCGGCGACAACAGAAGCAGTGCTGATGATCGGCATGATTCAATTCATGGAGGAAGCGAGCAGGAACCAGGTGTCGGCGGCGAGCCTCTGTCAAGCAGCACAGCCCTGTCACATCCGTCGAGTCGAATGACTCTACAGCCAGCAGCAATTTCCCCTTCCCGGCCCTCGCTACCAAAGCCGACCATACACAACTCAAGTTCGAGTGTAGCCAGGAGCACTCCGACATCCGGCGCAGTGCAACTTCCTTTGAGGCCTAGTCCCCCGGTCCAAGTCGCGCATCCCTCCGATCTGGTCATGCAGAGTCTGGCGATGGCAGCTTCCGTCAACTCAGATCCTCGTCTACGCAAAGAAGAGGTGTTGCAGCTCGGCCCTGGCCACCACAAGAGAATCCTAGGTCGTGGAGGCAACAGACACAGACAGATTCAGAGAGAGGCGGAGTGTTTCATTCATCTCATTAGAGATTCCACTGATCCTGAGGCTGCGCGAAGCTGTCAGATTCAGGGAACGAGCTCGCAAATTGCGAAAGCGAAAGCGATCATTAAGAGGCTTCTGGACAGCAATACTGTTCGGGCTGAAGAACAGCGTCTGGACCTGGCAGCAGATGCATACACTCGCGCAGCACACGTCACGAATGCAGGCCAGCCTCGACATGCTACGTCTAACGTAGCCAAGCCTAGGGAATCCAAAAGTGCCGCGATCAAGCTGTCCAAGTCCGCTGGCTCAGATCTGCCTCGGTCAAGATCGAACCCTCAGTCCATTCCAAGTGGTCATCAGCATGCCAGCAATGGTTCAGACAATGGGCCCACCCAAGCTCAAGCATCTCACACGCCGCAGAAGTCTCCAGCAGACGAACTTGAAGACATGTTGGGACCCGAGTCGTCCGATTCCTCCTCTGAGGAGGATACCAGTGACGATGAGCAGCCTGTGAATGCCGAACCTTCTCCAGCCGCACATGCGATTTCACGCGAGTCTTCTTCAGCTTCTGAGGATTCTGACTCTTCAGAGGAGGAGTCGGAGGACGAATCCGAAGATTCTGATGTGCCACAGCCTCGAGCTGCGCCAGGGGCGTCCGCCTCACGTCCGCCTCAGACATCTTCAGCCCATGTGAAGTCACGATCGGGAACAGCTACGTCAAAACCATCCACCAAGCGGGCGCCAGTGCCGCAAGTCCCCACTTCTCAGCAATCTGCCCCTTCTGGAGCACCTGAGGGTACAGACTATATCAAGATCGAAGATAACTCTGATGATGAGCTTCCAGCACGACCACGTACGCCTGACGCTGTCCGCCGTGCTCGCGCATTAGGAGTGGTGCCCGTGAATGGTATGGTTACCTTGGAGGAATTCGACGCACGTCTGGCTCAAGCTGCGGAGGAGAAGGGCAAGCTAGAATACAAGATCAAGGTGATGCGATACATACTGCACTACGATGGTGTCATGGGTGCCAAGATTGAGCGCATGCTGTATCATGCAGGCACGGCAGGAGAATGGGATCCGAAGTTCGAAAATGTCTTGGGTCATGCTCGCAAAGGTGATAAGAAGAGTGGGAGGCCGTTGAATCCGCAGACATAAGGTAAGGACGTCGTCAGGTCTGGTCCCAACAAGCCTCTGGAAACTAACATCAGCCACAGATGTAGCATGCTTTGATGGCCACGAGGGGCATGAGGGTGACGACGATAGATGATGATGGTACGTCTAGCCGGACATACTGGCCTACACAAACCATCAACGGATCAGCTAACCATTTTCTCAGATGCCACGATGAGCTACCACGAAAAGTTGCGAGCTACGAGAATCACGATGATTACGAGGAAACGACCGGGCATGAAAAGGTTGATGCTGAACATGCAGGCAGCACATGGCCGGCCAAAATATGACGATGAGCGAGCATGCACGAGAAGGAGCTAGAATGATCACAATGACTATGATTTGCACCTTCCTGAAATTTGCCATGTTCATGTTGACTTGCCTTCCCTAGCAATGAGGTATCTTCGATTGTCGCAACCCAGAGGCATCATCGCCTTCCACAAACTTGACCTCAGCCCCCGACAATAGGCCACCGGCCTTCGTTATCGAACTCATACGCTAATCGTCGAGTGTCACAACAGATCCTTCGATGTTTCGTCTACTGCCAACAATTTTACACGGCGCCTGCCTTTGAGGGATCTAGTCTATCTTATAGGCGAGGCTGAGCACCGGGAAGATGCCAGTGCGTCGGGCAAGAAGCGCGAGCTGTCATACGGAGAAGACGATGGCGAAGCCGGCGGCAGGCGGAAGAGGAAATGGAAGAACGGGGACGAAGGACAGACAGTAAGTCGAGAATTCCAAATTAGAGTTCGAGTACAGAGCTAAGGAGGCTGAAGATGAAATCAGCGGCGCAGCCATCACACATGACGATAACTGGGATGCACGGGTCGATGGACGAAGCGATGCAGAACCTGGCAACATACCAGAAAGTCCGCACTAGGATACACTTCGCACACAACTGTCACGACCATTTACTCCGTCAAACGCTCTATCGGATTCAAGCGACACGAACAAGCGCAAGTCCAACAAAGCGCAAGTTCAGCAAAGCGAAAGTCCAGCAAACATGAAGCTCGTTCTCATCACGATCCTGCTCGCGGTCTTCGCCATCACCTTTGCGCAAGATCTGCAACTCGCGCATACCAACAATCTCGCTGTCGAACCCGATGCCGACTTTTGGGATCTGCTGACTTATCTGATGACACGCTACATGATCTTCCAACGAACTGATCATACGCCATAAGTTCAGTTGTTGCGAGATACATTGAGGAGGACGCCATGGTGTTCCCAACGATCACAGCAGCACCAACGTCGATGCTCCGAGTGTTGTCGACTTGGTCCCAGTCACTGTCTCTACGTAGATATCTATGTCATATCGCTACCACGGCGCCAAATGGCCACGCTCGCGTGAAAAATCAGGCGATGCCGCTTCACCGTGCTTCTCTTCTCGCAACACACCTCATGAAACACCGACCGTCCAGACGAGCCGCCTCAAGAGCCGCACAAGCGGTCCCACGAACTTCAGCTTCGACCTCGAAGGACTCCGAGTCTACTTCAGAAGAGTCTGAAAAAGGTTCACCTCGTTTCCAGTACCCACGATCTCAACTCCCGCCACCGGCGTCCTCCCGACCACAGAACCTAGCAATCTCAGTTCGCTGAATCGCACGGACTCGATCTCCAGGACTGGAGTTTCTTCCCCGGTGGGCGCCCCAGTCGGCAGTCTTCCACTCCACCGCGTCTATGCTTACTACCAATATCGTCCACCTCGTACATGGGACTGACCAAGCTTGTCACCGCCGCCGCCGACCTCGAAAATGGCTATGAGGCATACGTGACCGATCGTCTTTGCCGAGATGCCTCGCTACGGTTCCGCTCATGACGCTACCTCCATGTTAGGTACTCGTACGTGAATACAGGAGAAGTCTCCACCGGTCCGCCCGCCCAATCTAAGCACTCAATAGCGCGATGGGACTTAACAGACCAACCGATGTGGCTCAATATGAGTCGTCCGACTGTGACGAACCTGAACACCGATTGGAACAAACTACCTCATCTAGCAGTTGTCACAAGTAACGCTGGGGAGGACGCCTGGATCGGTACACTTCTCCCACCAGCAGCTATGACTCGAGCTATAAGCCGGATCCGTAGCTGCTCGACTCTCAATCGAAGAGTACAAAGAACGGTAAAAAGAGTCCAGATCAGAAGCTAGCTGCTGGATCTCTTCTCCAACCCTGCTCTCAGTCAGTCAGTCGACCTGCGGAAAAGCTCGTGGAGGACAGACAAATCGCGTACCCTCGCTTCATCAACCCAGGTGGCATAGTTGTTACAACCGGAGTTGGAAGGTCCGAGGGTAACGTGCGCGACCCATGCGTTGCGAACGAGGCAGTAGGGGAAGGTTTGCCTTCCTGCGGACTACTACCAGGGACGGCCAAGCCTGCGCATCTTGTGCTCAGAGTTACAAGGGTCATAACAGTAATGTAACGCATATTGTAGAGATTTTGAAATGAGGCTATGATAATTGAGGCAAGTATCATGTCACTTCGGAAAACTTCAAGAATCTAACGAGCCAGGGCATGGCAGAGGGCGTTGCAAGGTATGAATAGTCGAAAGACGACCGCGGCCTTTCTGCAACCGTGTTGTGACCAGTGCAGAAGTCAAAGCCCAGATTAAGGTAGTGTATGGCACGGTACCGTGAAGCAGGCACAAAAACTTGCTCAGCGCGATTTGCGGGTTCTCTAGACTTCCGATTGATTTCCTAGCAAGACAGGCAAAAAGGATGACATTCGCGAGCAGTGGACGGCATTGGCTACCATGGGCCTCATCATGTCGTCCATATAGTATGAGCAGAAGAATTGCCTCAGTGAACGCGCACAATGAGATATCCACTATGGTGACGGACATAGTGCAGTGCCAGCAAGCAACGCAACCACGAAAAAGCGACGTCGCACAACGGTCCTTCACTCTTTAGCTGACGTTATGCAAAGATAGATACTAATAATTGCTTCGGGAGCACGCCAGCAACGCGTGCGATCCCCAAGCTGGACAACGGTGCTGATTGTAGGGCACATGTAAGTCTGACAGAGCGAATCGTATCTTCAGCCGGCATTTGCGCTCGTTCCCACTCATCAATGCCCAAGCGTAGACAGTGGTGGTGGGTGTGGATGGCGAACGGATCAAGATCTGATTCGGTTAGTGCTGTGTAACGCAAACAGACGAGCCGAACGGAAGGGTTGTGCATAGTTTGAAGATTCTCAATATTAGCGCTGTTGCTGCGCTCGCTGACAGCGTCATGTTCGTATCAGCATGATAGCTGAATATCAAATATGAATATCTGAAGACTACGTTCAATAACCATATATGATATGGTCCCGAAACATCGTCTGCCACTTCAACAACTCTTATCTCAAGCATCAAGTACTTCAACTGCCGTATTTGGCGCCCTCCCTGGGTATCTATGTTGATTGTTGAAACTTCTCATATTCGCAATTTTGGTCGTCAGATTATATGTATGTGCCATTATGTGCAAATGGAGCTTGCGTGCTCCCGAGATGTCTGTTGTGTCGAAAAGGCGAGACTGACTGGGTTTGTCGCCTATGAATCGAAGATCGGTGCGAAGATTGGAACACCTCTTGATTCAAGAGCATAGACAACCTTCCTGGTGACCTTTGGATTTGAGATGATGAACACTGCCTCGGCTTGAGAAGAACGATACAGCTTATACGCTTCCCTCGCCAAATCCGGACGACCACTCTTCGAGGTGTTGATGATCAGCGCGTTAGGATCTGCAAGCAGTATCTGGTCCACAATAGCCTGCTGGTATGTGCTGACTGGGTCCGGTGTGGACCACATGATCCTCGCATTGAGGTTGCGAGCATATAGCAGGGACAGCACTGGCCCGATGCCAGATCCTGTCGCCACCAGGACCATCTTGCGGAAGATCGGAGCGATGTGCAACACGCCTCTGGCTGGTATGCCTCTCGTCCACAGTTCTTTCGGAGGGGATTGTATTATCTTGCTTGTCCAATCTCCAGCCTTCGACACAAGTACGGAGAAGCCCATGCCATCCTCCTCAGGTATGCCTGCAAAAGCGTGCCACTCCGTCAATGGACTGTCCGAGAATCGAGGTGCGGCGCATAGAGGAAGGTTGGTGTAGCCGAAGTGGAGACGAACGGCGTGATCTGAGAGAGGTACAGCTCGGACTGGTACCTTCTGAAGTCGAAGCCAAGGAAGTACCAGTGCTATCGTGACGGTGAAGAGGCACCAGAAGATCGGATTCCGGATCAGTAGCTGCGCTATCTGTATGTCCGGTGAGCTCTGTCTTCGGTTGGCTTCGGTCGGGAGAATCATGTGTGCCCAGAACAGGCCCACAGCGGTCCATCCAGCAAATCGATGTATCGCTTCCCATGTGTTGTGGAATTTAGTTCTCAAATATGGGTGGGAGAAGACGACAATGCTAACGAGCAACACGTCAAGAAGGAGTGTGATGACTAGGATGGCTGTGTGGAAGTCATGAAGAGGATCGTGCAGCCATGCTTTGACGATTGGCACGTTGAGTATGCCGAACCAGATAGTCGCAGCTATGCCTGCGCCGGAGTGTACTCCTCCTAGATGATATATCTTCGCTGCCAGTCGACGTATGCGCAGCGGAAAGGACTGTGGACATTTGCCGAAGCTGGCGAAAAGCAGGTTGATGACCAGCTCTTGCCGTATGAGCACTGAGGCTGTGATGTTGGCGGCTGCGGCTGTGCCCAGAAGTTGCGCATCTATGCTGAGCAGCCGATGTAGAGCTGCGAAGACTGCTATGATGATGAGGTTCGAGAGGACGACGAAGAGGTTCAGCCGACGGTAGACTGAGAAGAAGGTGAATCGGAGATTGCGATGTATTCTTCCGTACTTCTTCCTCGGTAGCTGGAGGTCTTCGAGATGTTGCATCTGTTTTCCAGCAGTCAAAGTCGAGGTACTACTAGCAAACGACTCGTTGCTGAGAATTTCCTTCCTCTGGATCAATGCTTTCTCTGGATCCAGATAAACACTCCTCGGCCATAACGGTGCGCTCCCGGCAGCTGACCAGTCCATGCCAATGTTGATGAAGTAGATGTCTGGTAGCCATTTCGTCAGTTCTGCTTCGGGGGCACGCCTTGTGTGTCTGTGCGAAGGAAAAGGTGCCATTGTGAAGGTTTGTGTATTAGTGACTGAAGATGGACATGCATACCTTAGAAGATGCTCCTCGATGTTGCTTGACCTGTTGGTGACGTGCCCGGTTGGTGATGGAAAGCAACGTTGGGGGACGCCGGGTAGGAAGGGCAGTCCTTTGTGGCTGTGCTCAGTAGTCAGTAAGTCACTCCAGTGATGATGATGGTAGTACTAACCTTTGTTGACAGGAAACGTGATTTTCAGTAAATGCGAAGTTGATTATTGACAGGCGTCGTCGGAGGCTTGTCTTTTGAACATACAAGAACTTCTCCGACAGATACAACCGGCATTGACCCCTTTCAAGCCATGATGGTGTGCTCTATTGAAAAGCTGAAGTCAACAAGGTTGGCTATGATGGTGGAAGCTAGAGGGTGGACCAGTCAGACGGAATGTGGTGACTCAAGAACGTGGCAGATGAGAAATCAGTATTCGAGGCGAAAGTAGGAAGAATGATGATGAATAAGTACCATCCAAGCGTATCTGTTGACTGGATTTGGAAAGGCATTGATGCTGAGCTCGAAAGACAAGTTTTCGGTAGCGAGTCGCTCCTGCTGCGAACGGTTATGCCCAATATTGAGATTCTGACGATACTAGCAAGAACTATTAGCATCATCAGTTTTCCCGCAGTCCTGGATCACAATACCGATGAAGCCCAATCCCTGATCTGGGGATCGTGAGGCCTTCCCTCCGCTCGCCGCGTGCCATCAGACTAGTAGCAAAGAACGACTAGCACTCGACCTTACGTCTTCTCCAAGCTACCGGTGGGAACTGTTGGTCAGTGAGCAGACAACGCAGAGCGACATGCAATATGCTATATACTCATCCCTGCACGTCAAAGCCAGTCTAGAAAGCAACATTGTCGCTGTCGAAACGTCCGAGCTTCTTCCGCTGTAAGCCAAGATGTCATTCTGCTGCAAGTCAGAGCCTCGAAGGTGCCAAAAGTTACAGACGTCGGATATTATGCTTCGGTGACAGCTAGCACAACTGCCTGTCTTGATCACATGCTCGTCAATCATTCTGCCTCGTGGTTGCCACGCACATGCACACGCGCTCCTTCCACGTGCTTCGAACTTTCCTTGTTGAGGACGATCTATACAAAACAAATGAAATCTTCCCGCTAACAATGACCAATTCTGCCTTCCGCGGGGATGCAGATAGACGTTCATACCGACAATGTGGGTGATCGTAAACAATGGCCCGGATATCGTAGCCCGCAAGATCCATTGATAGCCGAAGCGGCTGAGTTGGAAAGATGAGCCACGTAGCTTAGGTGCCAGTTGATGGTGCTTTCTTGACTGGCATTTTCATTGCAAACCAGTCTTGCTGTGATGATGTGATTCACTCAGTAGCAGCTCCGCAAGGTCCTCGAAAACAAATCAGACGTCCTCCCCAAAGTCAACACCGCGAATGCCCCCTGCTCTTTCCACATCTTCCTGTCCTACTTGACCTGCGCCTTCCCTGTCAGTGGATCTATCAATTCTCCGTATACCCGTCACACCTCCTAGATCGTATCACATATCTCGCATACCATTCATGACTTCGACAGCTACAGACGGTCCGGCTCACACGCCAATCTGGACCTCCGAAACATCCCTGGAGCTACCCAACACGGACATTGTCAGTTTTGCTTTTGGCAAGCTTGGAACGTACGATTTGGATAAACCTGTATGTGGCATTCTACTATTCGATAGTTTTAGTGCTGACCAGCTATGACAGATCTTTATCGATGCCGAAGATACGTCGAGATTCGTGACCGCCGCTCAAGCTCGAGATGCTACCCGAAAGCTTTGCAAAGGACTGCAGGAAAGTGGACTAAAACCTAGAGAGTGTGTGACCATCTGCAGCTTCAACCATGTAAGTTCGATCTTGTGCGAGGAGAAAGAAGGAAGTCAAGTTACACAAGTCACAAGATGTCAGGGGAATGGTGCTGACCATGTGGGCGCGATGCAGATCTTGTACCCTTGTTTATGGTTGGGTGTGATTGGTGCTGGTGGAGTTGTTGCCGGCGTCAATCCCGCTCTCACTGTCTCGGAGTTGAAACACCACCTCACTGTCACCGGTACGAGGTATCTTATTGTCCACGAAACGTGCTTCAAGCATATCGCTCCAGCCGCTGCAGGATGTGGTATTGGAACAGATTCGATCTACGTGTTCACTGATGACCTTCTTGCACCGATCGAGGAAGCAGACGATTCAGCCAGCGACAGCCACGACAGCGATGGCGTCCTCCCCGATACACAATCAGAAGACAACTCTACCGTTGGCAGCTTACAGCACCCTCGGCGTCTGAAGGATATCCTCAGATACGGTTCTGCACCATGGCGTACCCTCGAGCAGGATGAAACAGCTACATGTACACCTGCCGTTCATGCCACAACAAGTGGTACAACGGGACTGCCAAAGGCGGCTGTTATCCCGCACCGGTATCTGGTGTCACAATCTGTCATGCTGGAAAACCAGTACGCTTCCAGAGAAGGAAAGGTAGGTTCTTGAACATCTGGTCTCTGCCATCCACGTGCTTACAATATAGCAGATCTCACAATTGATAACCCTACCTGTCTTCCACCTTTTCGCGGGTAATGCCGCCTTTGTCCTCCCTCTACGATGCGGCATTCCAACCTACTTCCTACCTCGGTTCCGCCTCGACGAATACGTCAGTGCGCTCGATCGATTCCAGATCACAGACACACTGGTTGTCCCTCCCATCATTTCGTCACTCGTCCTACAAGGGGAGGGCCTTGGAAACAAATTACACTCATTGCGACGGTTGATATGTGCTGGTGCGCCTATGAATCCTGAAGTTCAGAAAAAGCTTTACAACTATCTGTCGCCAGAAGCTCGCATCTCACAATGTTGGGGAACAACCGAGACAGGATGGGTTACATTAACACCTGTCAAAGAGCTTGATCAGAGTGGTAGTGTGGGACGGTTGACAGCTAACACTCAGCTCAAGATTGTGTCAACTGGTGGCCTGTCAGGTCACGGGGAAGCTCTGGTCAAGTCTCCATCGATCTTTCTAGGCTACCGGGAGAATCCCAGTGCAAACGAGTCCTCCTTTGATTCTGAAGGCTACTACCGTACCGGCGACCGAGCGTACTTCAAAGATGGCAAAGTCTTCATCGAAGGACGGATCAAGGACGTTATGAAGGTCAACGGCTGGCAAGTATCACCAGAAGAGCTGGAGGAGAAGATACAGGCGCATCCCAAGGTCGTTGATTGCGCTGTCGTTGGTCATGTCCCAACAGATCGTGCTGGCCTCGAAGAGGTCAAACCAAGAGCTTATGTTGTTCTTAAGGAGGGCTCAAGAGCTGATGCTGATGACATCTGTACCTGGGTCAATTTGCGGACGGCGAGCTACAAGCACTTAAAAGGTGGAGTGTTCTTCGTCGACAGCATACCTCGAAATGCATCGGGCAAGATTTTGAGGAGGTTGCTCTTGGATGGCGACTGAACACGCCACTCAAGCTTGTGAGCGGGCAACAACTTTCGGGAGACGGTTCGAGACAGCGAGTCTGGTGTCTTGGGCTGCAACCTACAAACATGACTACACAGACGCTGGTATTGGCAGTGAAGTGCTAATCCCTTCTTGAGCATTGGGCACGACTTGCGTGATCTTGGGACATACTACAACTTTTCGACGCTGATTGAAAGATCATCATATCTGTAGCTTGGTTGACGATCTTGCTGTCTCAGGTCATTGTTGCGAAATATACATACTTCATGCTTACCATACATTTTCGCTTTTTGTCCATTGCCCGACCTCCACCAATTCAAATACCAGGCAGCTGACAGCATAGCAGCATACTTCTACCACCAAACCCCTGGCCGCCGTATGCGCTGGTGAGGGTGTACTGACCTCTTTCAGCATTCATCCTTCCTGCGCAACAAGCATCCCTCATACGCCGCCCCTGCTTTCTACGGTCAGCCGTCGTATCTAAACGTGACACAGTCAGAACCAAATCAGCACGAACTCCAATTGCCATACTCTTACACCACGCTCATACGAGTATTGTACTGTTCTCACTTCCACCTCACCACATCCTTGCTACCAGACCATGACGGCAAGGCGAGAGACCAACCCAGACGTCCTCCTCCTTCGACGCCACGCGTACACCCAGGAGCAGGAGACGGCGATCAAGCAGCACCGGAGCCTGTGACCGATAGTTCGGCTTTCTGATCGTAACTCTCCATTCATATGCACTCCACAGTACAAGCTGTTGGCCTGGTGGTATTCCGGTGTGACATGCAGCAGCTCAGCTTTGTCCAGAACCTATCCTTCTTGATTTGTGTAGGTGCAACGATGGTGTAATTCTCGTACTGTGACCTCACCGATTGGATGCAGGTAGGAAGTTGAATGTGGGATCTTCAGGTTCAAATTGTTCGGGTACAGATAAGAGAAGACATCTTAGGTGGCTCGCCTTTAGTCTCTCTCGAGTTCTGTTCTGAGCACGCACACAGCATCGAGCGGCAGATGGGTAAGCTCGTTCACCTTGATCTTGAGTAGATCGGTCGAGTCTGAATTTTGAAATCACTTGGTCTTGGTTCAGGCGGACTCGAGGTGGTGAACACAATTGTGTAGGGTGACCGGAGCTGGGACCGATAGAAAATATTTTGAGGATCTGATCGAGGCATTGACGGCCCTGTAATTGCCTCATGGATGCTGTCTATTGTCTCTGACTCTGCCCGGCACGACATAGAAGTATCAACCAGCATTGTCATCAGAGATATACCTAGCGTAGGTCGATTTCGATTGCTGATCCAGAGCACGGTACGGTACCATCAGCAACCCATACGCGAGTCTAAGCCACACACATCGATCCAGATATTGGTTTTCGACGATCAATCACCACGCGAGCCCAAGCCACACACCTTCCGGCCAGATATACATTCTCGACGACCAACCACCACAATGAGCTCACGGGTGGTTTGTTCCGTCAAGAACAGCGGTGACGGTATTAAAAGGCACGACTAACCTACCATTACTCGCACTGGCCCTGGGCTCGAAATGCCGAACCTCGAGGAGCAAGCACGGCCGAGCAAGAGACGGAGCAAATGGGTCCCAGTCACTGCGTTCGTGATCTCGCTGGAGGCAGTCGGGGCAGGTGAGGGCTCCTGGGACTGCTGCTGCGGCTTGGTGGGCGCTACGGGCTGGGAAGACTGTGGCAGGGTAGTCGTGTAGATACATATAAGACTCATATAATGGGAATTTGAGGTATATGTGCCGGAAATTAAAGAGTCGTCTAACAGACGTCTAAAGACAAGTGGTGTTGTCCTGGTTCTGGTTTGTAAGGGAATACAGTAGTAATGCTGAACAAGGAGCCAACGAGCGTCTCTCAGGTCTACCTTGTATTACCAGCATTTCAATATCAGACATCCGCCTGATTAGTATTACACGATCTTCACCAAAGGTATAGCATACTATGGCCGCGGGTCAGTCCCCAGCAACACCAGCAGCGGCTCAAGCAGCAGGAGCCAGGCCTCGACGACGCCGGCCAGTAGGGCTAGTTGTCCCTGCTTCCTAGTCACGGGCAACTCCCCCTCCCATCGGACCATGCTTGCATATACGATCAGCACTTGTGATTTCGGGACGAGGGAAGGAACGAGATATCGGCCTTTTATACTTATCACAGAATGTCTCAGGGCTCCGCTGATGCTTCTGAAGAGCTAGATGGTGCTTCGGTCAGCCTAGGGGTACTTAAGTCTTCTGCTGGCGCTTTGGCGAATGGATCATCCTTCTTTGCTGAGATCCATGTCTTAATGCGTCTTGACTACTGCCAACGAGACAGCGCCAGCTGTTAGCAACAAAACAGCCCCAGCTATTGACAACAATGCAGTCGCAGCTTCTTCCACTAGCACCGCGGCAGCTCCTCCTACTTTCACTGTGCAACCTCTTCATGAGTACGCCAGCCACCCCAAATAGCATAGCGCCTACTTCTTCGGCACCATCACTAGCGGACCGCTTGCAATCTTAGCGTCATCACCGTCAGCCTTCACAACCTCTGCAATACAGGCAAACCATGCTATGAAGAATCCAGTGGCGGGTGAGACCGTTATCGACTAGAAAACTGCACGCGGCTGTGTACCATTGTACGATGAGGCGTTGGGATTTAAGGCGAAAGAGCTTCGGGGCGGGCTGGGACCTAAGCTAGGCGGTGGAAGGGCGCGTAAGGGCACGGTGAGATCGGGTATGTGAGTCTTGTGTAATAGTAAGGTGAGGTATCTGTGTCGGTGATCAAAGAGTCGTGTGTGGCGCGTGTGAGAGCGGGAAGTGCCGTCCTTGTTCAGGGTTGTATGGGTGGATAGTACTGTTAGCGAACAGAGCGACAACTGTAAGTTGTCAGATAGGCCTGATACTACCAGCAATTCATCCTCGATTGTTCCTCTCAATAGACTGATATGACAATCGTCTACCAATAACCTAGCTAGATCTCTTCCTCACCTGGCTATCCGAGCCCACGGAGCCCCGCACCCTTCCCAGCAGGCCAGCCAAGTTCGGTTTTGAAGCGCGCAACCGAGACGGCGATGTCACTAACTTCGCTCTCGGCGCCGTTGCTCTTGGTGCTATTAGTGCTATGATGGCGGAGATGCTGGTGAGAAGCTTGAAAGTTAGCGAGAAGATGATTTTATATCATTCCGGTCCAGCCCATGCAGAAACTAGCAGCAATTGACTTGATTACCAGTGCTCGACAAAAGTACATGGTGAACACTTCGACCCGCCTGGACTCAAGAGTACCTTGCCGTCGTCGCATTCTCCTTCCTCAAACTCTCCTGACTATCCTCGTAAGTCGGAGGGTGACTGTACGTCGGCGGCACAGGACCACTCCTCTGCACACCCTCCGCATCGTGTGTCATAAGCGGTACACCCCTAGTACTCATATCCTGCTGGTGCTCCTTTCTTTCCTTGGTTCTCCTCCTCTCACCAAGGATGACAAATGCAACGTAGAGTATGAACATGACTGCTGCGCCGACACCATATGCGATCGCTTTCGGCTTGCCATTCCCTTCGAATGGGCTGTTACTGGCAAGACGCAGTCCCAGACCACCGTTGATCATACCCAAGACGATCAAGATACGACCGAGCCAGAGATGGGCATAACCGGGTGCAGTCCGACCTGGCATCTTCGAGGTATTACCCTGCTTGACCGCGGTGACCCTCCTCTTATACAAGCTGTGATGGATCAGTCCCAGAATGGGCTGAAAGAACGCGAGGACGAGAATCGCAATGCCGAGTTTGGTGTGTGGGTCTGACCACATGCTGTAGGGACCATAGCTGAGGCTGCGGACTAGGTAGATTCCTGAGCCGACTGCGACGATGTAGATGAGGTAGGAGATCGACTGGAGGAAGGCGTGGATACGGAGGATCCAAGGTGATTTTATGCCTGAGCGCATGAGGATGCCGCCTACGGGGATGAGGCTGAGAATTGTTAGCACGGTGATTGAGTTGAGTGATTTCTGAAAAACTCACAATACCCAGACCAGACTGGCAAGCACAGCGTGTACTGTGATGATCTTTGTTGTTCGGTTGATTTCCGAGGTGGAAAGACCTAGGGCAGCGGGGTCGAGGGTGCCGTTCTCGTTGTCGTCGCCATCGTCTCCATCGTCGTCGTCGTCATCACAGTCGTCGTTGCCATCCCACCATCCACATCCATTCCAGCCATCGCCGCCGTTGTTATCACCCCAACGACCACCACCACCCCATCCACCTTGTGCTCTGACAGCTTGGATGTTCAGCAGTAGGAAGGCTGCTGTCGTAAGCAGGAAGCGCGCCCGGGTCGAGGTTATTGACTGTGCCATGATCGTGGTCGATCGGCTGTTGATCAGTGGCCCGGCTGTAAGTAACGTTTGTACGGTATGGTTAGCAAAAGCGTCAAGCAACAAGAGACAGCGAAAGAGCAATCCTGGAGCACGCCTGGGCGAACGTCAGTTAAAACCCCGGGAGCATCGTGGCTGAGGATGATAGGATGTTTAATACTTCCTACCATGGTTAGTGGAGGAGTACCAAGTCCGGGATCAACCTGCAAGTTCGTTGAGGCAGGATGCTCCAGTCCAAGAATGTATATAAATGTGGATCATTGAGCCTGTCAGTGACGATCTCCTCCGGCCAAGGCGTGACAAGGCGAGGGGCAGATGAGGCAGGAAGCCTGGTTTGAGCCATGATTCTGGCAGTGCAGTGAACGCGTCGTGCTATTTCTGGAGCAGGAGTCGTAATGGGTAGACTGGATAAGCATATATTCCAGCCTTCCTCCTGCAACGTTCATGCGCACTGCCGTTGTTGTAACCGCAGTGCGTCCACAACGAAGCGGCCGATGAAGCATGCCACGCGTCCTTGAGGATGTTCGTGCTTGGAGGATGCAGATGTTGCAGGTTGAGGGAACGTCAAGAGGCCGTAAAGAGTTTAGCTTGCTCGGCGGTCGGAGCTGACGGTGCTTAGCTTTCCGAAGCGAATGCTGAATTTAGCACTTCGGAGACTGCAATGACCAATGAGCTGCTGAGCATTTCATGTTCGTATGGCCTGTGTGCCAGCACGACTTCCTGCAGGATTCGGAACGGTTGGAGACCTTCGCTGCGCAGCGAACGGCATGACTGTGCTTCGTTCAGCCTTGCTCTGATTGCACTTGCATCCCGATGTGAGACCAGACAGTGACCACCATAGAAGTGTTGTTACCTAGGTAATCGTACAAGCGAGACCGCGACGATTTCGTGTAGTGCTTGAACAGGACAAGTACGACAGACGGGAAAATCCGTAAGTGACCGGGCTTGCTTACATGAGAACCATCGTTCAGTAGCTTGGAATGGATATCAGCTTTGGTCTCGATGGCTGCCTTGTCGTTGTTACAGGAGCCAGCGGGCACATTGGTAAGGTGATCGTTGATGCTTTCCTGGAGGCCGGATGCTGCGTTGTGGGACTCGATATCAAGGTGCAGAGTTCCCCTAAGCAACACGAACGTCTGCGTTGGATCGAGGTCGACATAACCAGCGAAAGCGTGGTACGAAATGCATGGAGCGAAGCTCAAAGACATTTCAATGGCAGAGTTCCGACAGTTTGTGTCTGTGCCGCAGGACTGGACCTGAGCTATATCGACCATCATCAATCGGTCGCAGATATGCCCGTTGAGCAGTTCCGGAGGACACTAGATGTCAACACGACAGGGACATTTATCACAGCCAAGACGTGGCTGAAGTGTATCAAGGACAGCATTGATGCAGATACTCAGCTGAGAAGCACTCTGCGGAACGTGTCTCTGATCATCATCGGTTCCGAAGCAGGCGTGCTTGGTGTGCCCGGAAATGCTGATTATGCTGCAAGCAAGTCAGCAATCCAATACGGACTTACAATGTCGTTGGCTCCCGAGGCCGCCAGGATTTTCGAGCATGCAAGGGTCAATGCTATCGCTCCAGGTGCGGTCAATACACCTCAATTCCAGAAAGAGTGCGAGGCAGCTCCAGAGGCACTTTGGGTAGATGCTCAAGTCACTGTAGCCTCAAAAAAACCTGTGGAGATGGAACATGTTGCGAAGACATGCCTCATGCTGGCGAGCAACAACTTCTCCGGGTCAACAACTGGTCAGGTCATTCGTGTTGATGGAGGTAAGAGTGGTCGAATGTATTGGGATCGAGATGGTCGAGCGATCTAGCGATGTACGGTGTAAGTACCTCATATCAAATCTTCAACTGCACCAAGATGAGCAGTATCGAGATGAACATTGTCGGCATCGAAGGACCCCGTGAAAGTCCATGTGTCGTCTCGTTCTCGGTCGAGCTTACTGGTCGACGTTTACAGAAAACAAAGCAGAAGAGCATCCAGAACCTCGTCACCAGTATCGTTGTTCTTCTGGTCGGTAAGCAGAGGACTAACACACTGTTATGTACGGCCGTGATTAGGCTGTTGATTGCACAACACTTGCCTCTGGTTCATCGTCCCAGATGGACTGATTCGGATACGAGGTGTTGATTGTTGCCATATAAAACAAGGATTGATCCTTCAGCTGAGCACTTGAGGATAGTATCGAGGCGTTGCCGTCAGCACGTATATTATTATCTCGGAGGGTGCTTCAGGGTGCGCACCATGGTCTTTGCGTGAGACCAGATAGAGCGTGGTAGAGGAGGGTCGCGAGGGTTATCGGCCCATCTCGTGCATGAACGCTACAAGGATATGCGGGATTTGCACTGTGCTATGACTAACGGGTAGTTCGATACGACAGTTCCAGTTAGCTGCAAGAAATCCGCAACGACATTATCCGAAGGGCTGACAGTAGCGTTGCAGCAAAGAAGATTTCAATGCTGCGTCATGTAGCACAGGGCGTAGAGTAAGCTGTTCTATAGATGGAGGGCGTTCGTGTGGGATGGTTTTGAGGAGGGAGCAGTGTTCGCAGGGAAGGTGCGACTCAAGCACCGCGGAGGCAGGAACGCTGCCTAAAGATTATTTCTGATGAATCAACTTCATCCCCAAGACATGTTACAAAACATATCAAGAGTGTATCAACATTACATTAGAAAGAGCTCCATTAGATTCGCTTGATGCTGTGAAGAGTTCTTGCAAGCTTAGGCGCCTCTCTTTTACAGCAATAGACGAGACTGAGACTTGGCACGGCCCTGGTCTCCAGCATCCGCCTCCCGCACTGCGACTGCGTCCGAGTCTCTCCACATCGTCGTTGTTGCTCGATCTCGAGATCAGCAGTCATCTCCACGCACATAGACTCGATTGACGACTTACTGCTCAACCCTCAGATTCGCAGCTGGTACAACAGACGATACTAAGGAACTATTGGATCTCTGAGATCTTGTGCGCCGCCATACAAGAGTACCTTCCCGGACACACGATCTGGTACCTTTTGGACACTCCAGGGGACCGCCAGCTCATTCGACACATCCGGTTTCTCGAGCCACATCCTGAGAAATCCATGCGGTTGACCTGATCGGGCTCCTCGGCAAGGATGCTGTGACAGCGTCGCAGCGATACCAGAGAACGCACTTTCGAGGGTGGGGAAGGCGCCCACGATGGCTAACGAAGTGGACGACGATATGTACCTGTTCAACGGCGATATGGGCCAAACTCCCAATGGATTTGCAGAGCAGGACTTTGATAGTTTCCTCGATGCTACGAACGCTCCGAGTAACGATGCGAACACCGAATTTCTGAATCCAGGTGACCTAATGGTTAAGAAAGAATATACCACAAGTCCAAGACCAGACCAGGCGTACACCCGAGCATCGACGAGTTCGGCTTCGAGCAGTGACGATTCAGACTCCCTACTCCACCACCACCACAATAGAAATGTGTCAAGTGCTACAACGACGTCTCCGACAATGAGCAAGAACGAGCTGTGGAGTACTGGGATGAATGGCATGCATATGCCGATGAACGAGCGGTACATCGAGAATGGCAGCATGTCCGGGATAGATCAAGATTTGGATCAGCAGATGGCTTCTGCCTTCGACTTCGAGACAGCAGCGAGCACGCCGAGCGGTTTTGATAGCGCAACATTGAATTCTGGAAGAACTTTCGTTGGAAACCCGCAGATCAGAAGAACAGCCAACATGGCGAGCATGAACAATAACAGGAAGTCATCGCCGCGAATAACTGCTGCACCAGCTTCGTTCTTCCTAGGGTCCCGAGAAGCTTCACCCTTAAACTCGATGCTACCAGCTAGTCAGACACCGTCCCCATGGACAAAACATTCGCCATCCTCGGGCCTGGAAGAGACGTTTCACCACATGGGAATGAATGGTGACTCGCCAGGCAATGCGACATTTTCGCCCTCTATGCACATGAGCTACAACGATGCACAATTTTCATTTGCACCAGAATCGACCGGGACTCCTTCATCATTCGCCAAAGACATTTCCTCGCCACCTTCCACGATACATTCGGTAGATGGCCAACCAACACTTCACATTTATCCCACTTCGCTGAAATCCCGGGTAGAGACTCAGATTCCAATAAGAATGACCCTGTATCCTCTGCCCCCTGGAATCAGGAAGTTACGGCTACCCACACATACTGTGTCGAAACCGAAGTTTTTGGCTAAATCGGAGAACGAAAGGTCACCCGACACCTTGGAACTCTCTGTCTCGCTTGTTTGTACAAGTGCCATGCAGGACCCTCACAGGAAACAAAGGGCACTCGCACGAGCCAGGGGAGAAGACCTAAGTGCTTACTCGAGACCAAGTCCTGCTTCATCGACTAGCTCAGCGTCATCAAGAGACGATGATGAAAAGCCATTGAATGGTGGTGAAGTCAAGATTTGCTCTGGCTGTATACAAAGAGAAAGAAAAAGGGCGTCACGGAAGAAGTCGAAGAAACCGGACGAAGAAGAGATGTTTCAGAAGGACGAGGAGAAGCGAGTAGTGGTGTTCAATACTAACGAGGTGAAAGAATGGGTCGAGGTCACGAAGGAGACGCAACCCGCAAACGATCAGTCACCACTGCCCCCGCCAGGAACTATGCAAGTCGAGTTACCCATGCGGATTGCTTGCTATTGCAGACACCAGAACGAGAAGTTGGGTTTTCAGGTCATATTCTCGGTCAAGGACTACCGAGACAAGGTCATAGCGCAGGCCATGACCAATTCGATCATGATCACCGACGACCACAAAACACATAATGCCCCCCAAGCCTTGCCAGCAGCGCCAGCGCCGCAGGTACCGCAGCCACCGCACTTTCCTGGAGCAGGCGTATTCACAGCAGGTGCAGAAATGCCAGGAAATGAAGCATCTGGCGCTAAGATGTTCAAGCAGTCATATTCTACGCCAGATCTGACACGATTGCAGCATTTCAATGGGCAATTTTCTGGATCTAGCAACAGTCCATTTGCCATACCTCAAGCGGTTTCTGGCAACACTTCGGCTACCCTCACACCCAGGAATCTATCTCGTCCTGCTTCTCCAAGCGGACCTTCAGGGCCAGCTAGCAAACGGCGGAAACCTAGTGGGTCCGGCAAACTGCCTTCTGGTCTGACGATGACACGTCTCGATACTGTGCAGGCCCAAGCGCCTGGTCCTGCCACTATGCCAAATACTGCAGCTTCGTCCCCCTACGCACCAAATATGCCAAATTTTATGGCTGGCCCAGACCATCGCAATTATCAGTCGGCTGTACATCCACGACAGTTCAACAGCCCCCCTACACCTGGTGGTGACGGTACATTTTCTTCTATCAATAGATCTTTTAGCTTGGAGAATATGCCCAGGCAGGCACTCATGTCTGCCCCGAGCTCGAGGCAGCCAAGTCGGCCCAGCAGTCCATTGGCCAACCCACAGAATGGCTATGGCAATGGCAATGGCAATGATGCAACCTTTCCACAAGCAGTCAATCAACAATTAATGGGCCAATCGTCACGTCGACCGATGCCGGTCATACATAAGCTGGTCCCAGCCGAAGGCTCGACGAGCGGTGGCACAGAAGTGACGCTCCTTGGCAATGGCTTTTACCAAGGTCTCGAAGTAATGTTTGGAGATACCGAAGCAACCACCACGACATTCTGGGGCGAGAAGTGCCTGAATTGCATAGCACCACCAGCAGTGCAGCAGGGCATGGTTGCAGTCATGTTCAAGCACGAACATGCACATTACTCGGCTATGCAAACTACTTCTCATGTAAGGCATGCCATCTTCAACTACGTTGACGATCGAGAGCTTGAGATTTTGCGGCTTGCCTTGAGAACAATCGGAAAACAGATGGGCATGGGCACAGATGATCCCCAAACTGCAGCGCAGATGTTTCTGCAGCAGAACCAAGGTGGCAGCAACGGCATGTTCCAGCATCAAGGACCATATGGAGGGATGCCAAACGGTCATCAAAGAGCGCCTTCTGGGCTTGGTTCACAGCAGTTTGCGCCGCAAGAAATGGAATCATGCCTACTGAGGATGCTTCAGTTGGCAAGAAAACAGATCGGTTCTGCTCCCATTCAGCTAAACCTGCGCCGACCTACCGGACTGACTTTACTGCACTTTGCTGCCTCATTGGATATGCCTAGGTTTGTCACAGCGCTCCTCGCAGCTGGTGCCGACGTAAATGCTCTTGACAACAATGGATTCACCGCGATGCATCATGCTGCCATGAACGGTCACGAACAAATCATCGACCTATTGCGACACGGTGGCGCTGATCACAGATTGCGAAGTCTGCGCAATTTCGTTCCAGCAGACCTCGCGACGACTCTATTGGCATACCAAGCTACTATGCGACCATATTTGCACGCACGAAACCGGAGCTCCGGTGCAAACATGCTCGGGCCATCCAGTCGGAACGCAAGTTCGAGATCGTTAAGCTCCTTCTGGGAGAATTCATCCGTGCCAGTCACCGAATCCGAGTCAGAACCTGTCGAGGAGGACGCGCATGTCGAAGATGGGATACGCTCTACCTCAGGCAGCCGCCGACTGCCGTTCGCTCAGCCTCTATCACGATCTGCTCAACCGTCCAGACGCGGTAGTGGAAATGAGTTGCCAGTGTCGCAGGCGGTGGTTCAAACAACACCACTCGGGGAGCAGCCCGCATCTCCCTCAACGCTTATGCATGCATGGAGACAGCTGGTGAACATGACTCAAGCACAACAGGCGCAGCTGGCTGAGCAGATTCAGCATTTCCAAGACAATATGCCTGCTCTGCCACATTTACCGCAGCTGGACTATCAGAACAATGGCATGGTGCGGAGGATGAGCGCTCTGTTTCCTCAGCGTCCGCTGTCGCCACGGCAAGCTGTGAGCAAGGCAGACAGATCGGCTTCTCCTGGTGCAGTGCCGCCACCGTCGTATGATGAGCTCTTCCCTGCGGGCCCATCAACGTACAGCGCTGAGAAGAAGGAAGCATCTGCCATACAGGCAGCCGCTGACGCTGCTATCGACCTACATTTCGCACAGCAGGACACTACGACAAGTTCTGTCAAAGCTCATACCGCCTTGAGTGCTCCGATCATGGAGTCTAAGGAGGCGAAGCGTGTCAGCATCTCGCAGGACTACAAATTACTCCTCTTCTGGGTAAGTACCATTGTCCTTTATATCTTGCACCATAAACTAACAAGATACCAGATACCTCTGCTTATCTTACTCGTCGGCCTGATGATTCCCAACACACCTGTCTCGAAAGTCGCGTCTGCCATTACTGAGCGATATATCACACCACGAATGATGCCAGTTGCATGAAGCATTTACGAAGTGATCTTTAACATTTGGAAGCGATTTGTATCAAATTTTAGCGTGTATCATGACATGAGATCACAGAACAAAACGGGGATATGGATAGGCGTCGTTGCATGATAATGTATCATCGACACGGTGGTGGTATTTTCATGGAATACACTGGTTATTCCAATCTCTGATAGAGCATTAATATGTTATGATGTGATCTATTCACCCATGCTTAAACTTCGATTCGTAAAAGGATCAAATCATGACTTGGATCTTTGTCAACGTGCTTGGCGATGGCTACGACTTCGGTCCCATATGATATGCAAGTTGCCAAGTGCTTGAAGTTTATTCACGATCTCAAAGTCCCATGGTCCGATGCTCACGGATCGCAGCTGCTCCGGGTCTTTGAGGCGCACTTGCCTTGCAAATATCGTAGCAATCGACTAACAGAGCTTTCCGCTCTCATAGCATCCTGCTATGAGACTCTACCTTTTGCACAATGACTGATGAGACTACTCGTGGTGAGCACTACGAACAAGCCAACGTGCATGATGTGTACAACAAAATAGCATCACACTTCTCTTCGACGAGATTCAAGGTCGGCATATGATGGCGACGACGTGACACTATAATAAATTGACAGCTTCTAGCCATGGCCTGTGATAGATGAGTTTCTTCGTGGCTTACCAGCAGGTTCGATTGGACTCGATATTGGATGCGGCAATGGCAAGTATCTCACCGTCAATAAAGACATCTACATCGTGGCTTCGGACAGGTGAGATGCATTAGCATCGGTAACAAGAAGCTCTGCTGATATCCCTAGGTCGACTGAGCTGATCAAGTTTGCTGAACAGCATCAACCTCACTCAGCGATAGTCGGAGATATCCTCTCCCTCCCACACCCACCAGGCAAATTCGACTTCGCAATTTCCATCGCAGTCATACACCACCTTTCGACACCAGAACGCCGAGTCGAATCTGTCAAAACAATCTTGCAGACACTGAAGCCTTCAGTTGCCAACAAGCCCGCAGGAGAAGCACTCTTCTTCGTCTGGGCACTCGAGCAGAAAAATAGCCGGCGCGGCTGGGATGAGGGTGACAACCAAGATCAATTGGTACCGTGGGTACTCAAGCCGGACAAGAACAGGGAAGCTCAAGACAAGCCAACCACTCACCACAGGTACTACCATCTCTACAAGCAAGGCGAGCTTGAGGAAGATGTTAGAGCTGCGGGCGGTGAAGTAGTCAGAAGTGGCTATGATCGAGACAATTGGTGGTGCGTGGCTCGGAGAGCTTGACAATTCGATAGCGGATTTGAGGAGCATGCCTGGACACAAGTTGGGAAAGTCCCGAATAAGACCTACGATCACGGTCAAATGGACTCATGTTTCCAAGCAATGCTCCGATGAGCCCAGCTCTTCGCTTGTGGTCACGAGGAGCAGATGGCCAGCAAACGAGAGCCAGAAATGGTCTATTGCCCAAAGGCCGGTCTAGAAGTATCTATTATGACAACGACATGCTAAGCCAACGGCCAGCGAAGTGCGACAAGGGAAACGAGGCCAGCCCACTAGTATTACTCATACACAAATCAGTCTTGCTGATACTGAGATATCGGTCGCAGGTAAGTGGGTATCATCCATCACAAATTATCTTTCTTTTGCCATCGCCCAGCGATGCATTCTCGCCTCCTCATCGTTAAATGTTATTATTACACAGGTTGCTGTGAAGTATGCAAGTCGTTGAGTCATGGTCGTCGTAGGAAATAGTCGGTCTGTTGAAGACTTCCAGGTGGTGGTGTCAGGCTTTGTCGGCCAGGGTATGGCAGACCTGTCGAATATGGTGTGCCAGGTGTCCGGTCTGGAAATGGATAGCCTGGCGTTGAGTGTGGGTGCGAATATGCTGGCAGGCCCGCTGTTAACTCTGCAAGCGACGGCAGCTGCTGAGGCCCAGAAGCAGAGTTTCCACGTGGCCTTGAGGTTGGTGGTCGGTTGCTGAGTCTGGAGATGGAATTGTGGTTCGGGTTGGTGAGAGTGAACGGCGTCACGCCAGCTCTTCTTGCCATCTCATGTTCACCCATCTGCCAGTGCATGGCTTCGGCGGCACGCCAGGGAATGGCCATTTCTTCGGCAATCTTGGCCCACATGTCGGCTTTGAATCTGGAACAGAAGTCAAAAACTGTTCTAGAAACACGCCAGTGTCGCCAGGTGTGGTACAAGCAGATCTGGTGCGACGGATGTCAAACATACCTCTCGTACAACCTCGCGAGCTTATTCTTACGGTCCTCATCCCACTCACTCCTCCTCTCCAGGTAGTTCTGGTAATGAAGTCGACAAGAGATGGCACTACGACCTGGCAAATGTTTGCTGATGTCTTCCCATTTCATGCCTTCGCCGCGAAGCTGGATGATTTTTGCATCTTCCTCTGCAGACCATTTCGACTGCTTCTTCGCTGGAGACTCGGATGCCAGCGTGGATGTTCGATCGGCACCTCGCTTCGCCGGGATGACCGTCGATGTCGAAGCTAACGTCCTCGAAGATGCAGACTGTGCGGCAACGCTTGACGGTGCCGAGTCAGATCGTGTCAATGATGGCGGTGGTGACGGCCTGGACCGTGAAGAGGCTTCGTCGTCCTTCGGCTTGAGTAGCAGAGAGATATCCACGTTGGAAGACTGGTGCCAAGACTGGCCGCAAGGATATGAGGAGGTAGGTAGGTTCGGTTGGTATGTGGCCACACTCATTACAGGCAGCGGGAGGCGACCTTCTCGATATTCGAGGAGGTTGTATACGTTGGCGACCGTCGATATTTGCCTCTCACTTCACCGGCTGTGTTGGCGATGAAGTGGCAGTCTGTTTGTCGGAGATTGAAGTGACGTATCAATCTGGTCGCGTTATTTCTTTTCCTTCGTTAGACGGCAAGTTGGCTTGGGGTGCCGGGCTCGGATCTGATTTGGTTCTTCGCTTGGGTAACAGTTGGTGTTGGTGGGCTACTGCGGAACACGGAGCGAGGACTGACGTTCTTTAAGAACTTGACGATTGCACACCGACTGTATGAGCCTGACCCACATCCTAGTGATCATGCACTAGGGTTCAAGACTGGTCCAAGATTGCGTCTTGATTCAGGTACAGGCGACTAGGGCTTGCAAAGAAGGAAGATCGTTGTTCATTCTTCTCTGGAGCGTGCCGCGTGCCGTGGCTGCTCAACTTCTGCTCGATTTGGGCTGGTGAAGACTCAGCAGCTAAACGCAGGCGCCTGTGTTTGATGATGATGGGAAGCATCCTGGTGGAGGCACTTGACTCGCTTTCTTTTAGTTTGACGCTAGAAGCGGCGATGATCACTTGCTTGGAACAACTGCAGATGGGGCTGATATGGACACTGAGTAAGTGGATACAATTTAAAGTACGATGGATGGATTCTGTGGCTGCAAGCAGATTGTTCGACCATGTTATTGCGTCAAGGCTACTAACCACGCATCCCCGAGATGGAGGACAACGCGAAACCATCGATTTTCTTCGTAGCTCGCGCGGCGCGTCCGGTGTTCATGTTTTCTTCCTAGAGTCTACAGCAACGCGAACGTCTGGCTCAAGTCAGCAGACGAAGACTGCAAACTCATCTACAAGCGAGAATCCTTCTGCTCCGTCACTTTTGCTTGCTTTAGACTGTCCGACAGCCAGGTACGGTTGGTTGCTCTGGGGTCATCAATTGAGTTTACCACTTTACCACAACAAGCTTCGCCTTGGGTAATGTTAGGCATCAAATACCAACCCCGAGAAGGTTCCATCTTCTGCCTTCTTCCACTAAAACAACCAGCACAGCCCGTTTCTTCTAACTTGGCAGAAGCATTTCCAAACCGCCTTGCCAGCCCTATCTTGGAGTAGATGGAAACCCACAGCTTCATTCGGCATTCGACCACCTCTTACATGACCTGCTAGACCGCTACGGAAACAAGGTATTCTTCTGAATAAGTCCCCGGCGGGAGGCTTTAAACTATGTGTATAGAGTTTACGGATCAGCTGATACTTGATGATTGACTTTGGTTGCGCATCGAAGCCATTGATATGTGGAGCCAGTACACTGTATCAGAGTATATCTTCTGATGCCCATGGCTTCAAATAGCTTGTCGAACAGAATAGGAATACCATAACGACCGAACAGACACAAAACTACGCTTTCTCCTTCATGAACTGCAGTATCTTGTTCGTGCAACTGGAGAAACCCCGGCTCTTCTGATCAATCAGATTGTATCTCCGACCCGGTTGTTCCCTGACCGCCTATGAATTCTGCAAGGCATATCAGATCTGCGGGTGTATGTAATGCACAGACATGGTTCATGGCAAACTGCAGGACGGCATCGCAGGTCAGGCATTGCTGCATCGTCGTCATTGTTTATTTATGCGTTGGCGGCGGTGCAGCAAATGATGACTTGTCCTCAAACATAGAAATTCTTGCTTCGTCTTTCATGATTCAGTAATTCTCGAATCAGCAGGAGCGGTGTGTAGACCGCTGTTTCCGATGCATAAACAACATCAGTTTTCATGCCTTCACAACCAGTCTTCACCAGTCGCTTCCATACTACTCCGGAACTCGTCCGCAATACTCTCGACTTCTTTCTTCTGGTTTGTTGTTATCGGATACAGTCGTAGTTCTTTCTGCAAACACTCACCGCGTAAGGCCACGTGTCACTCTCTGGAAGCGGTTGACCACGAAATCTCAATCGTGATGCAGCTCATGCTGCAACCTGCCCCCACGAAAATCTCGCGCTGTTCAATTTGGCTCAGCGGCATCCACAATCTTCATCCAACTTGACAGCTTGACAGCTGCAGGGTGTTCCCGCCCTACACTTACTATTCCACGAATGAACATTCGGATCCCTGTAAGTAGACCCGCCAGATATATGTGGCTGACATGTTACATTCAAAAGAGGCAACAAGAGATCCACCGGGTCACTGGCTTCACCCCATACAGCAGAAGCATCATCTATCCAAGGCGGACCAACCTGTACACGAGAAACCACGGACTAAATTACTTGGCGGCCTCTACACTCATTTGGCACACTACTGCGGCTCTAGAAATTACTCGCTGCGCTAAGCAGACCCATCTGCGAACACCATGAACGTGTTGTTCGGAGGATTGTTTCCTTGTACTCGGAAAGAGCTCAGAGAGACCTCATACTTGCTTGTTCACGGCTCAGACAAACATGATCCATGAAAGAGGTAAGCAATGCTCAGCGGAACTTCCGAAACGTTGCACATTATTGACACCCAGATGTGATACAAATACGAGGTTAGATGCAAGATGCATCTTTGAGTTTGTGCCACTCTGGAGTACACCGTCGATTAGCCGAGCGTTACAGTGTCCTCACAGTATCTCCTGCACAGATATGCAGCAACCTCCCGCTTATCCCCTAGAGTCTTGTGATCTGCTGCCACAATCTGCAGTTAGTGGATTCCGAGTGGACTCTTCAACGCTAGAGTACGATGAAATTGGCTTCTTTCTGTCTTTCCAGAATCATGTTCATCTCGCAACAGACCCGCTAAGACCGCCACCGACGCTCTAGAAATTGCTGTGGGTGTTGAGAGAAAGTCGCAGGTTGCACTTCACTACAGTAACATCGTAGCGAGATGACTGATGGATGCAACGACGACTTCATTCATGCTGCTCATCATAGAAAGGAGATGTCCGGCATACCCCATGCGGCCACATGGTGACCTTGCCGACCATGTGCTCACCTTGCATGAGTCTAAGACAATTTCCGACCGTTCACTTTCTGCAATGCAACCCCAAACTACCGATGTTCGAGCGCTGCGCACACTGTCAAACGCACACAGTCGTAACGAGCAGTTTCATGATCAAGTGCACTTCGATATCTGCGCAATTACGAGTAGGGCGTCGACCTGCAACCGAAGAGCTGCCGAAACGCCGAGGTTCAGCGCTCTGGAGAAACCACTTCCGTCACGACTCCGCTGTTTCTGTCTTGTTTCATCTTCTCTGTGCATCACCTGCTGCATGTTGTTTGCATTCATTGTGATGCCAAGTCAATGTCACAAGAATTGCCAACGCTGCCTTGGCTTGGCGGACTACTGCACTCTCGACGTGAACGCTGGAGACAGCTCAGCCGCAATGGAGAAAGTATTCCGAGCGCTCAGCTTGACAAGGATGATAGCCAGGAACGTGCTTGTTGCGTCCGGGTCTTGGTAAACAGCCTTTCCATGAATCAAGGCAACAATAAACAACATCCATAACATTCTTCGTGTCCGGAAATCAGTTCTTCAAACAAAAGCAACTTGTTACGGCGTCGCGGACTTGTCCAAGGACCAACAGTTCTATCGAGCTGGCCAACATGATCGAATAAGGATTGCATCCTCGGGACCGAAGGCGCAGAACATCAAGTGCCGTTCTGCGGTCGAAGTCAGCGTTACGATCGCGGAAGTAAACGTTATGTCCGTCTCATCCTTATGCATGCAGCTGCATTTCCTTCTTGTCAAGCCAACACTGTGCAGACCTTGATAATAATGTGGCTTCTTTCTTCTGAGGAGGTCGTCAATGCTGACCAAGATCGTGTGCAGCGATTGGCGATGCCGTGGCCACCATACGAGCGCCTCGTCCCTCATCCTGCATGTACACTGAGCTTTGTTCTGGGCGATTCAGTGCTATGACTCAGAGCGGCCGCACGAAATCACTTCAACCACTGCTACGTGCCGTTGAGCCGGCAGAACACGAGGTGTATATGCTTGTGGTGTTTCAGAAGCGGCACGGCTGAATTGAGCATCCATAACTACGCGGAACGACATCCGCCCGTACTGCAAGTGATCGAATGCGAATGTTACCCTTCCAATGCCCCGTCTGCTTACATTACAACAATAACCACAAGACATACTCCTGCGCAAGTCTAGGATAGTGCGGTCTCTAACGTACCACAGCATCATGTGCAGAATTTTGTCTGTGAGTACCTCAGTCAACTTCACCTCGAGAATAAAGTAATGACGCATACCATGCGGCACGGAGGCGCTCATCCCGATACATCCTTCTAATCACACATTAATCACACCTGTTCCTCGGTTCCAACAAAGACCCATGCTATGCCGTTTCGTTCCACAGACGGGAGCCAACAAGCCACTCTCGCGTGGTAGCGGAGACCAAACCTTCGGGATGCGCACTAAAGTTGCCTTAGAATTAAGCGAGGTTGGATGCTAACCTTATCTGGAGAAACACCCGGGGATGATAAGGTTGAGCCTCGTAAACTGCCACATGGAATCTTCCTTTGACACTTCTATGGTTTCTGGAGGCTTTCTTCTTTGCGTTTCCTGTTCTTGATTACGGCCATGACCCCTTTGGGTTGTTGTGAAAGCGAAACAATCACCGATACCGCAAATAGTAATTTGTGGCGTGATACTGTCCGGTGTCGACCACGATGAGGTCAGAAGCTTTAATCTGGGGCACAAAGTTCAGACATCCCTGTGAAGATCATGCTGCTGTGCCTGAATGGTATGAGAAGTTCATTTGTTTCAGATTACTGACATGTCGATAGGCGAGTCATGTCGATACAGCTTCAAGATCATGCACTGTGCTGATCGTGACGCTTCTGCCCAACGTTGCTGATCATAATATCCACACTTCATCAAGCTCACCTGATCTACAAGCCGACGACAAGGTATCAGCATCAGGCACAATCCCAGTTGGAATAGAGAACGGCAGCAGGTTTGTCGAATCACAGAGTGAAGCTGCTGGCGTGATCCTTGCGCGAGGTGGCTTTCCATCAGTGTCAGCACATGACTCGGTCGACCCTTCCCCAAGGTACGCGCTCGTTGGAATTGTCTCCTCTCTGAGCATGGGCGACCCAGGCACACGAGAGCAGTCAAGTAATGCCCAACTACTGACGATCTTAGGCCTTCGAGGTTATCGCTGTGATCATACCACTAGGCGGGGCATGGAAGATCAACCATGAAACGAACCTTCCAAGCGAGATGCAAGCGAAACTGCGCTTCGTCTCGTGTGCCTTGGTCGATGAACGTTAGACGTCTTCGCGACATGAGTCTAGAAATGGCAACGGTCTGGGAAGCAGCCCAAATCATTCTTTATGGCAGTTGGGCACGGTACTTGAGCCGTATCGCAGTGCCTTGTTGCGGCACTCGTCATATGTCCCGATTGCCGTACACCTCGACGGCCAGAGCATGGCATCTATCGGGAGCCTCTACGTGTTGTGCTTGGGAAGCCGCCATATACCTGAGGTGGTTCACTGGGCTCATACGCGGTCTGCTGATATGCCACACTGAACAGCACAACCATACTGCATGGCGATGACAAGGGGCTGGCAGACAGCTGAGGCCGTCGAAGTCAGACGTAGCGATATTGTAGCTGGTCTACAATCACACTGCCGTCCTTCTTCGTTCCTCCCATGGTCGTGGGACTGGTGTCATCATATTTCGATACCAACAGCGAACACGCCTACCAGAACCAGGCTGGTGCCTTATCAGGGCTGCAAGCACATGACACTTCTACATGAGCGCTATGCACGTTGGCAACGCCAGGTCTGTTCACGGTCTCCTTGACGTGCGGTCAGCAGGAGCGATCATGTAATGGACATTTGACGTGCTAACAGACATGAACTCACCGCTTGTTCCATTTTAAGACGGGGGTTCTCGTGCATCCACCTCAAGAGACCCATCTCTTGACAGAATCGATGCCATACATTCGACTTCCGTTCTCTCATGCGACTGACTGTTCCTGGAGGTCGTCTCCAGCTATCTGTGGCGTTCATTGCGGGACCATCAGCCATGAATTTCGCCTGCTCATCTGGATGGTAACGTGCCAGCAAGCTCTTGAAATAGGCACGTTCTTCCTTTCCATACCACTCAGCTCTTGCAGACTGCCTGAGTTTGACGAACTTCATGGGATCTGCCGGAAGTTTCGTTGTGGCTTCGATGGTCGCGTCTTTGTCCGACATTGTCAGCCACTCGTGATCTGCTGCGTCGTGTGTAACGCTTTCTGGCTCGTATTCGGTAGTTCTAGGTATCTCGCGACGAGTGTCAGCCTCGGCAGGTTTGAGCTGGTTGTCTCCATTGTCGTTGGTGGGGGGATTTGAGGAGGTCTGACACTGGCCTCGCTCACCACGTTCGATGGACACCGCGTTTCCCTCCGCGTAAGGCTGAGTTCCAGCAGCAGGCACGAGCTGACCCTCAGGCTGTTTTGCAAAACTCGCAGTGCCCGCCTTAGCTTTGCGATAGAGTCGTTTCGCCTTCCGATACCTGCTATTGGCGTCCTCACGAGCTTTCCGGGCCTGACGATAAGCTCTTCTTGCGCCATTGAGTGATGTGATTGGCTGGCTGCTGATCTGTGATGCCTTAGCTTCGGTGTGCTTCGTCTCACGACTCTGGTTGTGTTGCTGAGTAGCGATCTGACTACACGCATCGACTGTAGCTGTAAAGGATGTGTTGAGGCTTATGCCTAGCCCGGTCAACAATGACCACTTCCACTGAATCTGCGTGAAGAATGTCTGCAAATTTTGCTGATGAGCTATGCTGCGGAGACGATTCGGCCGCTTTTACGCTTGGAGAGCTTGAACAGCTTTGTATCAAACCGGCTGTCGGAAGTAAGGATAGGACTATCTCAGTTCAAATGGAATCGAGAAGCCTCTCCCGGAGCTCTCCCGAGCAGGGGATGAGGTCGGATGACAGAAGAGAACTCGAGTTCCGTTTTTCAGCGAGTGCCTCTAGCTGCTATTTTACAAGAAGAGTGTATGTATAGCTGTCCCTGCCGATGGCGCATTAGAGACGTGTGTGAGCACGACGAGGACGGCAACAGGGGTCAAACCCGTCAGACGCGTGCCGAGCGGAGAACGTGATTGGTGCAAGACAACATTGATCTTATGATTTCTATACTATGCCGTTGCCGCGATCGATATATGGATATCCTGCTCATGCCTGATCCATCATCCTCGATCGCAGTGCATACTATCCTCCGAAGTTCACTGTCTGACTCTACTATGCCGGCGGTACTCGCATGTTCGGACCAGGGATTTTTTTCTCTACAATGATGGTAGTCTGCATATCACAGATCTGGAGGATCGGGGTGCATGAGATAAATTACATCACATCACATCTGTTGCTATGTTGGCAGCCCGCTGGTCAGGGAATTGGTCAAGGAAGGTAGGCGCAGGAGTGCCAGTGGTGCAGCACAAAGAGCCTCGCAAGGCTGACTCCGCCTCGCGTTGGCTTTCTGCCAAGCTTTTGCTTCATATGAATGAGCCGTGATACCAATTACGAATCGATCGAGCCATTGCGCCACACTCATGATCAATGGTGATGTTGTGCAGAACGCTAGGATATCTATCGTCGTCACAATTATCATGGAAGAAGCATAATGTTGCAGGCTGCCGTCCTGAGTTGTGTAGCCGTTCTAAATTGTCTTGCACTGGCCACCAGCTTGATCTGCTTGAAGCAAGTCCCTTCTCGAAGCGTGAGTAGATCCAGACAACGATAAATGCTAATTAGCAACCATACTGGCAGGAGTCTTCGCATTGATCCACACTATGAACGACAGTCCGTCACAGTCAGCTATACAGGGATGGACTGCATCTCCATTGCTTCGAGGATCCATTGACATCATCTGGTCTTCTACAACCACACTGCTTTTATGTAGCTGGTCATGTGTGTGTTGCAACATTCCGGCGCCTCACGACTCGTTCATTAGACTAGCTCAGCGAAAGCTGTGGTTGACAGCAATTAGCATGATAGGGCCCGAATTTCTACTCTTCATTGCCTTGACACAATGGCTTTCCGCACGCAAGTCTGTGGACGACTTTCGAGCCCTTGGATACCACCAGTGGACAATCAAACACGCATTCTACGCCGATATGGGTGGATATCTGCTCAAATCACCTGGGGCGGAGAGCTTTCCGATGAACTCAAAGTCTCTAATCTATCTCATACAGGAAAGTTTCATCACAAGCCAACAAACTCAGGACGTTGTGATGGTGGACGTCAGTACGATAGAAGATCGTGACAAGACAGATCTGTGTGCTCGGACGATTGCTCTGGTGCAGACTTGTTGGTTCACCTGCAATCTAGTGGCACGTTCCGTGGAAGGATTGGCCATTACAACGTTAGAACTCACGGTGGTTGGATTCCTGGCCCCAACCATTGTGACGTATTTGTGTTGGTGGCATAAACCTCGGGACATCTCAACAACGCAAACCATCTCTATCAATGTATCCATCCAATCGATACGCGATCGAGCTGGCCTAGAAGGTAGCACCGAATGGCATCGCAGTCCTTTGGACTTTGCTGAACGCTCTAACTTCCATGGGTCTATGTTGTTCCGATATTGGATAAATATCTTGCAGCGCCTTGCTCACCCACGAAAGTCGCGTGTCAATAACCAGCAGAAAGCTTATCAGAGGCGCGACGATAACGATATTTATGCTCTCGACAGTCATTGGAAGTACGGTTGGATTGAGGTCGTCCCTACTATTCCTTACTTAGCAATCAATTTCCTAGCCTGGGACTGGTATTTTCCGACACGGCTGGAGTGCCTGCTCTGGCGCGTGTCCTCTGGTGTAATGGCCGCGACATTCCTCATTGAAGCTATGATCGAACTCGGCTTTCTTCATATGTGGCCGGCTGAGCTGGAGAACGAGAGCTTGCGCCAACACCGCCGGCATGTGGAAGGGTTGAGTCTTCGGCAAACAGTGCCACGACATTGGCTCACTCGACTGAAAACACGTCTGCAGATCTGGGGCCAAAAATTCCGGAACAATTCGCCTGAAGATGATCCCGACCTCGATGTGTCTCTGAGGTTGTTGTTCCCCGCAACTACTTTTGCAGCATTATACCTAGTTTGTCGTTTGTACATGTTGGTTGAAGACTTGGCATCGTTTCGCGCGATGCCTTCCACTGCTTTTGAGACGGTGAAGTGGACTCACTTCATCCCTCATCTAGCTTGAAATGCAGAAGCATGGGAAGAACCTACAGTGGTCAATGAGTCAGCTATTCAGTTGGCACTCAGAGGTTGCTATAACGGACGCCAGCATTCAGCAGGGTGACGAGGTTGGCTACGGTGCCGTGACTGACGCGTTGATACGTGTATCGAACGGATAATATGATTGGTACAAGAAACTATGACTGTTATGGTCTCAAAGGTACGCCGTGGTCGTCTCTATTTGACTACTCGTGGAGTCGCTGCTTTTCCGAAGTCCTTACATCCTGAAGATTGTTGTACAGATATTGCTATCACACCCGAGCTGTATATGCTCACCAAGGATGTTCTGGTGCCTCGAATCTCCGAAAACCATCGACCACGACCACATCAGTCCAGACATCGTCACCTGTGTACGTTCTTGCAGGCTTCTCCGAACCAGGTCTGACGTGCGGACTCATGCGCACACTTTCAGCCATTTCTCGACCTCGACTGCCTGGTTCGACGACTTCCGAGCGCTCGAAGCGATCGAAGAGATCGTACTCGCGACCACGTCGATATCTGCCAACATCAGATCGAGCTCTCAGGGCGGAGGTCCGTGGCGTTCTCTGGCCGGCACGCGGCTCCTTCCTCCGACGTCTGTGTGCTTTCAGGTTGCTTTTGTTCTGCGTCTTCCCACTGGTCGGTCCACCCGGGTGACTGGCTTGGTAGCCAACCGGGTCGCAATTTTCTTTCTCGACAAACAACTCCCGTCGTGGGGCCTGCAACCTCGCAAGACCCTTGATTCTCATTCCTTGGTCCTGTTCCGCGCGAACACTCCGACAGCTTCTCTCGTTCACCCGGGTGAGCCCCGCAAGTAGACTTTGCATTTGCCGCAGTAATGTACCTTGTGTATGATAATCCAATTCTCCAAACCTTGATTTGAGTCGATGCACTTGCTCGTCTGAGAGCACAAGACTGTTATCGAGGATACCGGGAACATTGTGATAGGCTGCGGGCGCTTCAGTGAGGGACTCTACCTCTTCCAGGTAAGCCGCCTCCGTACTAGCCAGGATTTCTTCCGCCTGGCGATATTTGGCTTTCGACGCACGATAGGCGGCCTCCACGGCTTGATGCGCCGTCTTCAGCTCGTCGAACACTGTTGCTGTTTCGTGCCAGACCTCTTCTGCTCTGTCGACTGCATCGTAGATCTCGTAGGCATCTCTTCTCCGCCTTTGATTGGTTGCGAGTGACTTACGCTCCCCTCTCCGCGCTGTAGCAACGCTGGAGTTAGTCATGGCTCAGACGGCCGACGGTATGAGATACGACGGTCAGCCCGCTAAAGTGTGAGCATGTGCCCTGGCGCTGCGGAGCGGATCCTCTCACGCCTCGGGAAAGACTGGATGTTTGGCCTTAGCTCAGAACAACACGGATTTGAACACAACGGATATATTGTGCTGCAAGATGCTTGAGGCTGTCCACCATGTCGAGGCGAGCAGACGTGATGCACAGTAGTACTTTCCAGGCCGAGAACTCGTGTGTGTATCTGCTTTGCTCAATGTGCACCAAATATCGATGTTTACGAGGACACTGAAATCAGGAGATTGGGACCGAGGCCTGTTGTCAAAATAGATGATCGCATTTATGCTTGTGCTTCTTAGGCGCCACAGGCCTAACGTACAGGCACAAGATTGTGCTCAGAAGCTGGATTGGGCATGCCCAAAGTGCACTGGCGCGCCCCGGAGCTACGGAAGGACTCAAGCATAAATGCGCCATCTATCTTGGCAACAGGCCTCGGACCCGGCAGACGCGTCTATGAACCGCGTGGGTGGCGAACGTGATTGGCTGATGAAGGTGCTGCACGGAGCTTCCTCAACGGTGTCGTTCGTACGCCGTAGTCGCACCCTGATCTGAAGTCTGCTCAGCTTCATTATTATCCTAGAACGCTTCATCAATTGCTCATCGGCCCAGAGCCATGTTTCAAGCTATAAATCGAGGACTCGATCATCCAATGTTCACACGAGCTCCATGTTCGTGCAATTCTGCCTCTATAGGAATTGATGTGTGACAAGATGATTACCATGCTAACCATGTGGCTTTGAGAGGCAACCCTGAAAAGTTCACAAGATGTAGGACCAGTCCGATCACTGCCTCCATGTAGCTCACAAGATGATGCGTCGTGGACTGAGCCACCGGAAGTTGATGCTGGAGAGATCTTGCTTGTGTGCACTCCTCCCGAAGCACCAAGTACTGCCTCTGCCGGTCAGCAGCAACAAATCGAAGCGTCGGACGGCCCGATAGCAGCAAAGACGTTGTCAATTGCTACGCATCCAGAAGTGAGGAAGTAACTCAAAGAGCTTGCACGTCACCAAGCTGCAAGGATCTTTATTGAAAGATAGGACGTACTTTTGCCACGCAGGATCATCAGCTACTTAATCAGGCACGCCCCCAACCGTCCTTTTGAGCTCCTCAAGCCCTATACATTCGAGCCGTTGCAACAGACTACGATGATTCCTTCACCGGAAGAGCAGGTGAGAAAGCCTTGTACCACGATCCTTTCATGCCCGCGTACCACCACCATCTTCTCGACCATGACCACCTTCGTATCCTAGTCACTCATGCACCATCGCTGTGCACGCTAGGTATCTGAGAAGAATTCTGGGCAGAATGCAGCTCCTGGCCCATACAAGATTTCAGCAATTTCTCGATCACGAGGATCGGCCATGTACAAGTTGGGGACCTCATCATAATCGCCGAAATCAGAATCGTTATCGAAGTCGTCATCGTCTTCCGAATCCGAAGGCCACAGAGCTCTCTTTGTCTTGGTGCGCTTCTTCTTCGTGCGTTTTCCTTTGACAGACACTCCGTCTTCCTCCTCCGTTTCCCATGCATCCTCGTCATCCTCAACAACAATGCTCGTATGGTTATCTTGCTGTGGCATCTGCTGGTCGGCGCCAGTTGTCGATGATATGTTGCCAGAACTCTTGGGCTTATCCTCCACCTCGACCTTCTGAACTGAAGTTGTGGGCTTGCGGGCAGGTCTGGCAGATGTGCGACTTTCATTGGCATCGCCTTTGGAGCCAGCAAAGAACTTCTTCGCCAGAGCTTTGCTTAGGAAGTCTTCACCGTCCGACTCTTCTTCATCGATGCCGCAACCTTCCTTGTATTCTTCACCATCGCTCGACTCGTCGACTTCGTCAGACTCTTCTTCATCGAACTCCTCATCGTCAGACTCTTCTTTATCAGACTCCTCCTCGTCAGACTCGTCTTCATCATCAGACGACGAGAAGTCATTGGGACGGGTTCTCCGTGCCATACGTTTCACCACGCGCTTCCATCGTCGGCAGACCAGAATGAGCATCGGTAAATACAGATCGCCCAATTCGTTGTATGTGAATGCTGTCTTGCGCGCAGGACCCTTGAAATAGTGGTTGCTGAGCTTGTGGGTCATGAAGTTGGTTTCTGTGGAGATCTTTTCAAGAACCGTGTCTGGAAGATCCTGTATCGTCGCCATATTTGATGGACACGCAGTTTGCTAGCGAGTGGTCTTCTCGCCAGTGTTACGCGAATGGTGGTCAAGGATCTCAATGTCGCAAGCTTAACGATTTGGGAGTTGCTGTGGGCGCGATTCCTTGAAGCATAGAAAGCAAGAGAATAGGGAAGAGGGAATTTTCATGTGGAGAACATATGTGTTTCGCAGTCTATCAGCTTATCACTTATTTCATGAAATGAATCGAAGCATTTTCAGAGAGTGAAAAATTCAAGACAAACTTGCACATCACATGTTGGGCTGTGAGTCCGTGTTGCACCTAGCCGAGGAGGAAGAGCAGCATCTTTGCCGTCTTTGTTCATGGACAGGTCCTACGATTGATGTTACGGAAAGATACCTGCTTCGTAGAGAGGCCACTCCATCTCTGGTTGTGAAAAGGTGGAGGTGCGAAGAGTGGCGCATGGCGATGACCAACATGAGAAACTCGTTGGTTCGAGAATCGAACTGGAGGGCAAAGGTCGAAGACGAGATGAGGGAGATGTTGGGTCTGAACCAAGAGAGATGGGAAGATGCCATTGGCCAAGACTGGTTGTTGAGCTGAAAATCCGTCATGCTCAGCTGCAGTGTACTCCTGGTCAAATTGGCTCATGATGTGGTCTCCTTCACCTAGTGTCCGGTGCCCAGCAATGTGACGAATCTGCTCGAGTGTTGGGCGTCCATGCGCAGAATGCCTTCAGCGCAAAGACGCTTTTGCTGCACGCCTAACAGGAAGAGCAGCCTCTACGTGCAATTGGGGCCCAGCCCATGAAACTCTGTTCTGAACCATTTGCAACTGAGATCTTGTGACTGTTCGTGCTTGCACAACTCACAATAGCCGAGAGTGAGACACTCGATGCTTACGGCACCAAGGTTGTTCGGCTTTTGGGACATTCGCTCATGCCGAGAGGTGTTTCTTTGAGGGGTCAGCTTGGGAGTCCGCCAATGGCGGGCAATGATCTTCTGGGATACATGATCGATCAAAAGGTCCTGTACCAGGTCAACGAATGTCCATAGTTCTCTAGCGGCGTCTATGGCTCACCATCTCGGGCGCTTCAGCAAGTCCAGGTTTATCATTAACGAGCCACCTGTCCTTGTAAAGCACCTGTACCCCTGTTCCCACGACGTGATCACACTTGTCCCGTTCCGCAGGGGCGAGATCCCACCTCGCTCTATTGATCAGTAGATTATCCAATTCACCTGCTCGAGCTTGTCTTTGCACAGCGTCAGGTCCTAGCATATCGAGGTGGCTCATGAACACTGAGAGAAGGGCGGAGTTCTCGCCTTTGCGGAGCTGCAGCACAAGGACTTGGAGCCTAGTGAAAGGGCTATCTTTCGGGTAGTCGGCAGAGAACGCTGGCCTCTGGATGGTCAAATGCGAAACAGCCTGCAGCATCATCTCAGACATTCCCAGAGGGTTCGAGTTTCTGTTCCCGCGCCTAATCCGCCAAGAACACGGCTCAACAACCAGATGTACCGTGTTGAAGCATGATAGTGCTTCAGCGCGGATCTGCTAGGAAACCTGGAGTATCCGGTTATGAGGGCGCCAATATTTGATCTGTATACGATGTCGTTCCTCGTCGGCGTAGTACACAATCAGGCAGTCGGAGAAGAGGTGATGGTAGATGAGGAGGCGGACCTCTGATGGTAAGGCAAGCAGGGAAGCGATAGCCATCACTGGTATGTGTACACGCGTTGCGAGCTGTTGGTGTAGTGAAGAGTCGGACTAACACGTCTGAAGGAACAAGCAGAAGTGATTAGATATCGAGAACACGACGTGCGCGTTGTAAGCACTACCTAGGTACTGTGGTATGTCTGGAATATGTTGGTCTTCATTCCAGGTATTCTACGGCAGCACGTAAGAGCTGGTATAGCTGGAATTAGCGCGTCTGTGTCTCTTGCACAATAGCTCTCCGTAACTAGAGCTGTACAGAACTAACGACCACGTTTTGGTCTACGCTATGGAATTCCCAGACTTCTTCTCAGTGATATGTTCCATGACCGGTCTCTCACCGAGAAGACCACTCTCGGACTGAAGTTGTGTGCTCCCCTAATTGAGAGGTGACTATGACTTGAAGGAAGCACTGGCTAATGTCGTCCCATGACTTTCATCTTCAATCTTCGCACTGTGATATCTATCATCTTCACTCTGCGCGAGTTTCTTCATCACTTGTTACTGCTGACTGCTAGGTCCTGACTTGACCCACTCGAACGATGGCAACCCCGACGCGACGCTCACGGCGTGAGCGCAAGGCGAATACACGATACGATGATCAGATCGCCTGGGAAGAGGCTCTACCTATGCTCCGAGCTGAATCTGACTCACCAGATCGATCTTCTGATAGTCCTACCCCCGAAGCTTTCGAGAGGACGATAGACCCGGACATCGAAGATGTGGTTATGCAAGATGCCGATGACCTCGAACTTGACCTAGCACATGAAGATGGGGAATTCTCAGATGCGGCGCGATCTTCCTCAGTTGGGACGCCCGATGAAGATGGTGGTCGAGATACCTATCTTTCGAAGCTCGGTTCTACGCCCGGCGAGCGGCACAGGAAGGCAGTACCAAGGCCGAGGACGAAAGCCCTAGCTATCGAACAGGGCCTGCGAAGCAGGATGCTCGAGGATGGTGATGGGCCTAAGTTGAGATACAGCAAGGAGAAGATGTGGACATACAGCTTCGGATCAACTATGGACGACTTGTACCCTGTGTTGAGGGCCAGGGATGTATGGCATCTCAATCCCAGAGATGTGGTTCTGCCCAGTCGGACCTCGATTCGACAAGCGTTGAGACTCGGCGCAGCTGGGAATTATCTAGAGCGGGGTAAGAGACATGAAGCAGAAGATAGCGAAGTTCAACGCGCTGAGGTCGCTAATCAACAGCGAATCCATCGACTGGACGATGAAGATACCACCAAGCAGATGTTCTGGGATCTGAGCTCGTCGAACGAAGTCGTCATTGGCCGGCAATACAAAGCTCGCAAGCACAGACTCGAACTCTTTCAGTCTCTCAACATTGCCGAAGTGAGCCAACGACCAGACACGATATCGTCCTCCTACCAGGATGGTGTCTTCTCAGTTTTATCGCCTCCAAGAAAGGGTCGCCCTCGAACAAAGCCGCGGCAAAAGTCCGTTGACATGTTAGACCAAAATGCTAAGGGCGATGAGGCGGGATCTTCAGCTAGAGATGGCTATCATGAAGGATGGCTGATCAACCTCGGTGCTCGTCCGCAGTGCCTTGCATGGGCACCAGTGAAATCTGATGGCCAGTATCTGGCAGTATGCTTCAAGTGCTCGAAGGCTCAAAGAGAAGCCGCCCCTCCGAGACCGACAAACCTGGCACCTGCTTTCTCGCCTTCACCAGACTATCCATCTCATATCCAGATCTGGCGTATGATGGCATCACCAGGTGAAGCAGATGCAGCGGCCAGGTTCAGCCATGATTCTTCTTGTGCTCCTCATCTCTTGCAGCGAATCTGCATGAAGTTCGGGAACATTCTTTCCTTCGAGTGGTTACCTCTGGCTACCGGTAATACGACATCATCAGACAGATCTATGGTCATTCTTTCGGGTGATGGCAATATTAGGGTCATAACAATTGACCTTACAGCCAAAGGCACATTCGAGATCACACAACCTCGACTTATCGCACTTCCACCTTCGCATACAGTCTTTACCTGCTTCAGCCTTCCGTCCCATGAAGACCTCATTGCTGGCGGCGCTGATGGTGCGGTCCGTCTTTACAACCTTCATGATTTTTCCGAAAGTGGAGAGCTGCAGCCATACACCACAATTCAGATTCACAACACCTACATCATGAATATCGCTGTGGCAACCGATATCCCTCAGTACCTCGCGTCCACCTCAGCGAGTGGTGAACTAGTTCTGACAGATCTGCGCTCTCCAAACCAAGATCGAGTGAGACTACATAGGTCGCGCTTACCAACGAGAAATCTTTCCTATGTCCCTCACACAAGAATCTTTCTCTCGACTTCTGATGCAAGCGGTAACAGTGAAAGACATGGAACAAGTCTAAGCACGGTCATCGGTCATAGTTTGCGACACTTCTACCACGGGACTAACCTGATGAAGCTACCTGAAGCGTCTGGTATCACCACGGTACTTGCGAGTAGCCCATTCCACCCAATCATGCTTGTCGCGAACGCGTCGGGAAGTGTCTTTGCGAGCAATATCTTGCGAAGGCTAATTCCAACCCCGATCAAACAAGAATTTGGTGGTGGGTTCATGATCAAGCTTTGTGAGGTGGAATGGCTACCGATGCAGGAGAAAGAGGCGGGAAAGGACGAAAAGGCTGTTGAAGCAGAGACTAATGGAGAAGAAGGGCAAACAGACGCTGCTGGTGCCGAGTCGTCTGAGAAACCGACGCATCAATTCGTGCCTGAGCCAGCTATGCAGCAGGAACCTACAGTAGCGAAATCAAAACCAGACATCGACATCTTTCACGGCTCAGATACCCGATCAGGTATTACACGTATCCACGAGCACTTCAAACCAGAAAAGATCGATCTCGGTACGCACCATCAGGATGAAACAGGCAAGAAGAGCAGAGGTAAGAACAAAGACCAACGACGGGCGGAGAATGCGTTGAGTGCAGCAAGCTACCAGATAATCTGTCATGAGGAGCAGGCTGTTACTGCTATGGCATGGAATGGTAACGGTAGGTTCTCTGGATGGGCGGCGATCGCATGGGGAAGCGGGATTCTGAGGATACAGGATCTGGCGCATGGGATCTGAGTGAAGGGTCCAAGTAGAGCTAGATTCGAGTCCCGTCTGTGTTCCTGTGGGTAAATCAACCATTGCACGCTATCTGGCCAACACCGTCCGTGGTCCGTGACTGCCGGAGTAAAATGTATCGCCACGGCAGGCACCACAGACCTTCATAAACCGGGCTAGCCTTTTGTGCTTAGCGTGGACACAACAAGACCATCGGCAGGCTGGCGCGCGTTTCTTTCTTTCTGACCTCCCGAGCTGTTGGTAGAGCGTCCTCATCGAAGCCACAAACGCCAGACGAGATGTATACTCAAACTCGCGAGCAGACACCAGTTGACGAGGCACCTGATAGATCAAATCAGGCCGTCGCAGCATGTCCGCTTTTCACGCATCTTCCCAAGGAGCTACGGGATGAAGTCTACCATCATGTCTTCGCAGACGCTGTCGTTGTGCTCAATATTAATGATGACAAGCGTGAGTACTGGCAGCAAAGGTTCGGAATCCTACGAACATGCAGAATCATCTATGAAGAGGCACGCCCATGGCTCCGAAATATCCATTTCGTTCAGATGTCGTCCCAATTCCAAAACGCGGAAAGTCTTCGACATGTTCGTTACTGGAACGTCCTACCTCCGAACATCAAGAACACCATATCTCGAATTTCTGTCGAAGAAACAGTCTTGTCAGATATAAACCGGAGGGGAATGAACCCAGATATGCTACCTGCTCGATTGCAGGCACTTACCATCAGATCTCGCCGTGCGCTCTACCTTGTTGATGCGTGGGAGGCGATCAGACACCACAATATGTCTCCAACTCCAGAAGAAGTCGCGAATGAGATAGGGCACCTACGATCTGGTCACCATGATCTGGCATTGGTCAGATGGCTTGCGAAGCATGATCGTGTCCCTCGCCGCCACCATTACAAGACCCTGACCAGTGAGCTCAACCGGCGTCACAGTGACCGAGGTGATATGACTATACACACTTGGCATAAGTTCGAACTTGATGAAGACTGCGACGGAGCTGGGCCTGAACTTGTAAGTTCCTGAAGAAGAGATTGACCGCTTCATGATATGTAAGCTGCTGATTCTTGCATAGGATCTGATCGTCGACTACGATACTGGGGCAGTCACCGTGCGGCACTGGTCGACTTTTAAGCCTGAACTTGAGAATCATGCCAAAGTCACCCAGTGTCTGACAAATGGATGGTGCGAGCTATGCGATATTGAAAGATTCTGGTCTTGACTTCGAGGTCGGTCTAGCAAGCAATCGTTCTGTTGCAACTAGGAAAAGAAAGTATAGAGTGTGTATAGGACAAGGCGTGACCCTACTCAACCTCTTCTTCAAGCAGAAGTGCTGCGCTAGATCCAGCTCCTTTAGCATTACGGCGTGGTAAGCACTTTTATGGATTACGCGGATGCTGCAAAGCTCGTAAGGTAGGACGACCTGTTGTCAGAGGCATTGTCGGTCTTTTGTTCCAGCTCAATACTGCGCTGATGCACATATCGATATGGTCTATCAAGAAATGTCTGCGAGTGGGAGACGACCAAGACTATCCTCAATTGAGCGATCACCTACGCCATAATCAGGCGTGAGCACGCAAGCTTCAGTCGCCAAGATCATACTTTCAAGCCCATCCTCGCAGCCACACTCAGTTCGTTTTCGATGCAATTGTCTTCATAGTGTTACGGCAGGGGTCGACCAGTGACTACAGTACGCCCAAAGTACAGTGGTTCAGCGCAGGCCGACGATAATGTGGCTTTCTGGCTCAGCGATGTGGAAGTGGTGAGATGTCTAGACCACGCATTGGAGGCCGCTCGAGTGAGACATTTCGTGACAGCTGGGCACTGAGATTTGGTGGATCAGCGCCAGCAACCGAAGATGACACCGAGGTGCCATCGCAGGGCGGAGACCCTACGAGGATGAGCGTGACTATTTGCTTCAGGATGTGGGAAAGACGATAACTCGCCTGAACGAAGCACCGAATGTTCTTGCCTGACACCTAAGACGATGAGACTCTGTAACCTCTTAGCACACCAGCATGTTCGCAGCATCAGAAATGTAAGAAGTGGAGGCGGCAACCAAGCATAGATAGAGACTGTCTACTCTACCATGTGTCAAGACCTATCCGGGTGTGCCACCAGCGATGATGTTCGAGTCTGAATATACATGGTTGTCGATTAATCTGTAGGATGAACAGGATAGAGCATGTATAGCGCGCTTGTCGTCTGGGGTTAGGCTCATTTTGAATCGGACGCGTCCCGGCGCGTCTCCAATTTTCTCCTCCTTTCTGCTTGTGATGACGATCATCGTTCCAACACTCGAAAGAATTATCCCTACCCAAGATCACAGTACGCCCTACCAAACCCGCAGTCGTACCTTGGCTAGGAAGGACGCTGAGAGATCCCGTGAAGCTGTGGCTGCATGCCCGTTGTTTACACTACTCCCTAGCGAGCTTCGAGACCGGATCTACCAGTATCTCTTTGCAGATGCCGTCGTTGGGGCTGCTGGGGGTCAAACGTATTGGGAACCGCACCTCGAGATCTTGCAGACGTGTAGATTGATCAGTGAAGAGGCACGACCGTTGTGTGGACACATACATCTTGTGGATGGCCTGAATTATAAGGTGCGAGAGACTCACTTAAAGCTTTTGCCCACGGCAACGCAGAACGCAATTTCTCGGATAACCGCCATCGATTCAACTCACTGGAGCCATCACCCTGCTAAATCCCTCAAAGGGCTTCTACCTTCTCAATTCCGGACTTTGACCATCAGTCACCGCCGCACATTGAACTGGGTTGATGCTAAACGTGCAGTGGAGGGTCTAGGACTGGGACTGGACATCGACTGGCCCTTCATTGGAAATCCCGATCAGTTCAATAACGAAACGAGACGTACACGATCGGGTCATTACAATGGGGCATTGACACATTTTGTGAAGGCACAAAGCTCGAATCCGACCGACTACTTCTCGGCCCACTTCAATCGGCTTCGATCAGGTCGAGACCGTATTACCGTACACTTCTTCGCGTGCTTCGACTTCCTGCATTACAATTCTACACTGAAGGGCGGCCCTCGGATAGTTAGTCTCTCTGACCATGCACATCACTTCTAAGGTATGGTGGATACTGACTTGTGGATTAGGAGTTCATCTTCAACTATTCCACCGAGCACGTGGTGGCGCGGCATTGGGTCACATATGCGCCTAGTGCGGCTGGGAAGCAGGCAGTAGAATGTCTGACAGATGGGTGGTGTGAAATATGCGACACAAGGAAATTCTGGCCTCGAAACCCTTGGCGAAATATTCGCTAACGGCTCTACGATACGTTGAACGAACTCCATGAGCATTGCATCAGCTTAGCGTTTTCATCAGTGGTACAACCAGTGTTTCGACGCGGTCGGAACAGATCGATCTTCTGCCGATGCAGGCTTATCAGATTCTGGACACAGGAACGCACCTGGCAGTTGGAAAAGTACCGAGGCAGATGCATCCATTTGTGTTCAGAGATCAGGTTCATCAAGTCCATGATCTACTCGGACCAGTTCCTTCATGCCGACACGGCCGGCCATACACCGGTGAACCACAGTCCAACATGACACAGCCAGCGACTAGCACGTATTTCAGCCTTTTTGCATAATCCGTGCGCAGAAAAAGCAATTCTCGGCGCATGTCGAAAAGAGTCATATGTCTCAAGCTCAAGAGGTCTCGACGATAGCTTCACCGCTCGTTCCCCGGACCATCGCATCTCACCAGTCAAAAAGAACCGAACCATGGCACTCTCCCTCCTCGACCTCCCACTCGAAGTCCGTGCCCAAATCTACAACTACATCCTCCCCACCTCCGGCACAATCATAATCTCACCACTCCACAACGCCACCATAAACAACAGCTTCGAAGTCCAAGAATGGAACGTCCCACCATTCGCCCCTCTTTAGATAAACAGACAGATCCGCTCAGACGCGACACCATTTTTCACAGGTATTCATCTCATCATGACCCCCAGCAACTTCACCAGTGGCGGGAAAGCTCAACGTCATGGGGACTTTCGCCTATAATTCGGACGCGATCACGAGGCTGCGATTTCAGCTTGCTCATGGCCCATCATACCAGTGAGTAAAGACTTCTTTCCGCGATTGTAGGAGGTGATCGAGGATGAGTGGAAGGTCCACGGGCTGGAGCTTGGCGCGATCATGCCTAGGGAAGTTGCTGTCAATACCCGAGCCTCAATGCTCAGACTATGGAGATCAAGAATGGTAGGCATAACGCCAGCTTCGTCCTCCGAGCACAGGAAGAATTTGAAGGTAGTCTTATCAAGAAGGTAAGGCGGCGATGGGCCTGGGAGAGGGAGACTAATTGACCTCAGCGTCATGGTCAGCGGCAGTATGGAGGATATGAATGGAAGGTGGACCCCGCTGCGGAATATGGTATGTCGCCTGGCATGGAAATGCAACAAGATTGACAATTCCAGCATTTGGTTGCTTACATGGAATTCAAACCCGTGCTGGAATTCGCTCGACATTGGGTGGAAGCATCCGATGCAGGATCAAGAGGCGAATGCTTCACAATTGGGAGGTGTCACATATGCGAGGTCGGACGATATGCGATTACTCTCAGCTGCTGTTACTCGCGATCTTGACATCACTGGTGTCTCCCGGCAGAGTTTGTTGTCTGCGATAGTTACGCATATCATTGCGCACCCAGCTCCACGACTCGAAACATACGAGCCATGGCAATGCTCATGAGGAGTCGTATTTCCGTATCCTCACATTTGCCTACAGATCTCAGCCGTAGTTATCGAGCAGTTACCCTTTCGACCAGACAGATATGTGAAACTTGCGGTATCAGAAGACACAGTCCAACAAAACGAGATCGCGAAGCGAGTCGGTACGGTGCTCATCCGCTTTACTCTATAGCTGTGCGACTCAAAGCTAAGCCGACTTGGTACCCAGTCAGTGTTGATGCTATGAGTCAGGGTGACTGGAAGCTAGATGCGTTGGTTGTTCCTGCAGGCCGAGGCGCCGACTACCGACGTTATGTGATTCATCGGTTTTCGCAGCCAGACCAGCGTGGGGATGAAATCTGCTGAAAGTCTCTCAGGCATGCTCAGTCCCGATCGCGCATCCCTGGTGCACACTCGACAGTTGGCTGTTCCTCTGCCACTAGGTCCGGACAATAGTCGAAACCGAACTGCTCACCCAATCGACCAACCTACATGGTTCTCGCCGCAGAACCGTGGCAGAAAGCATAACGCCACAATCAGCTCGGTCAAGCCACGGGATGGCCCCTAAGGCTGCGCGCACGGACCATGTGAACAATGGTGTACAGGTCCTTGCGATGTGCTGGAATCATGGCGGCCGAGTCAATACTGATTTGTCCGTTGCATTAGAAGTACCAACGAGAAGACCAGTGTCTGATCCAAACCGAATACAATGCCTGGCGTTTGAGGTACCATGCTCAGTTAGGACGGCATGCCCCTGTCCGAGGCGTACCATATCTGCCTAATCCCAAACAATGAGCAGCTCAAAACTGCCCACTTCCCACCCCATCTCGATCCAACAAAGACCAACACCTCGAAGCTCGAACAAAGACCCGCCCATGCCCATGCCACATCCGGCCTTTCCCACGACAATCGAGCCGTCCAGTCACCGCGAACGGGAAACCACAGACAGTCACAGAAGTCCTTTGTCGAGGCACGGCTCAAATGACGCGCATGCATACTTCTCCAGATGAATCATTCTCTCCCATCGAGGCTTGTGAGTCGACATTGCTCACTCACTCACTACACCGCGTCGCTGAAGGCGAACTTGAGACTGAACCGCCACCATGGCGAAAACTCAAACTGACTCACGCAAGTCCAGCGCAGACAAGGCCAACACTGGCAAGGACTCCCCACGCCGCTCCTCCCGAAATTCCAAGAGCAGTAGTCGTAGCGGCAGTGGTAGCCCTAAGGTCGCAGCCCCTAAGGTTCACAAGACCACCGGAAGCAAGTCGGTCGACGGCATCGATCCTTTCGCCAAGAAGGGATCCGGAAGTCACTCCCCTCGAACTTCCAAGAGCCCCAGCGGAAGCCCCAACGGCGGTAGCTCGCCCCCGAGCCCTGAAGGCCAGAAAGGCAGCAAGCGAACAAAGTACACCCAAGGACAAATTCTTCACGTCCCTGATCTGGCATCCTACCTGCCTGAGTTGTCTGGCGATGCTGACGAGGACGACGAGGAAGAACAAGAATGGGTTCCCGCGATCGTCGTTGGTGTCTATGAGGAACGCATTCTCGTTCTGCCCATCTTCGCGCCATGTGAAGGTGAGAACGTCATGGAGATTCGTGTTGTGAGTCTGCAGGCCTCACCAGAGCCAGGTGATCCTCATGATGGTGCTAATTCTGGCAATTTCCTTGTGGTGAATGACGACGGTGATTGGATGCCGAAGCGCAAGGCATATGTCAAGGTGAACTTCGTGGTTGCGGTGGATAATCATGCGCCTATGAGTTATCTTGATGGATTGAATACTGACAGCAAGAGATTGTTGAATGAACGAGTGAAGTTTGTGCTTGGAGACGATGCATTGTATAAGTACAACGTGCAGCAGCAAGGTGAGATGATGGAACATCATATTGCGAACTTCCAGGTCAATCAGCATAGTGAAGACTGGTTAGCTGGTTATGCGGCTGCAAGGGCGGAATATGGTGGTGATGATGGTGATGGCGATGATGGTGATGACGGCGACGATGATGCTGGGGATGACAAGGTGAGTGCATTGTTTACATCTCACCCAATACAGGCTTGTTGCTAACATGGATCTCAGCATGCAAAGGAAGGAAACAAAAGACCGTCCAAGGGTGACAAGAGTGTACCAGGCGCCGGTGGTAAAGTCAAGAAGGGTCCAACTAAGAAACCCGCAGCGACGAAGAACGCTGGTGCTGACCAGACTGAAGCCACCGATGGTGAGGATGAAGAGAAACCCAAGCGCAAGCTCAAGGTGTGGGAGGAAAAGGACGTACCACGAATGCGTCAGCTATACAAGCTCCCCAGGGGCAGATGGTTCCCATGCGGCCACGATGCTGAGCATCGAGCGAAGCCGTGTAGGCATACGTGTTGCACTTCAGGTAGTCAGAGCCCTCCAGACGGCTACCCTCTTTGGCGGAAGGAGCATCCAGACGAAGCGGCGGCAGCAGAAGCGTCCGAGACCAAACCGCTGCCGCTGCCGGTGACGCGAGTGAACAATGACGGTGCTGTTACTAAGCCGAAGTCGAAGAAGCCGAAGGGCAAGGAGTCAAAGATCAAAAACCTGCCCCAGAAGATCCCGAAGGCTGCTGAAGCTGCCTCCGATGACGCATGCCAACAAATCCAAGGGCCTTACCACGGAGAAGACGAAGAAGTGGCCCGGTCAGGACAAGACCAAGATACCAACAAAGAAGGGTAGCTCCTCCTGTGTCAATGACGGGCCACGTAAGGCGTCCGCTGCCAAGGACGACTCGGCAGCATCACCAACCAAGACAGCAGGTGACAGCCCAAGTGGAAGCGGTAGTCATCGACCGAGCAAGGCGAGCAGCGGCAAGAAGGGGAGTCAATCTTCGACTGGTGGTGGGGACAAGAAGACCAGCGCTGGGAGAAAGGCCTCGAACGAGTCGAATGGCTCGAACAGGAGCAGTCGATCTAAGACTGCCTCTACTGCTCAGCAAGAAGCTGTTACTGCCGAAGAGCAAGGCACTGCTGACGAGGCCGGAATCGAGGAAGGCGAGATTGTTGAGCCTGAGCAGAGTGAGGAGGATTAGTGGACTACATGTAGCGTTGAGAGAGTGTATTGCTTAGCTGTGGTAGGATAGTGCTCTTATGTAGCCCACTGAGAAATAAGTGCAGTGCTCTGCTCTTGCTGCTAGTGCTGTTACTACCGAGCTGATGTATTGCCGCGAGCACTCCCCTTGCCATTTGGTCCGCCTACTGGCTTCGTGGACCGGACGAGCCGCAGATCTTCACCTGTTCCATCGATGACCCATTGTCTCCCGTCTCTTTCGAGTCGCTCCTGAAGCCGCTCCAGTCGAAGCCTTCGGCACAATGTGCACCACGTATCCAGCCTAGGATCGTTTATGCCGACAGTGTGTGTGTCATCGATGAGGTCGAAATCGACGACATTATCGCTGGGTCTGTATTTCACGTGACAGAGGTTGAAGTCGACAAGGAGGCGTTGGTAAGTCTTGATGTCTCTGCCGTATAGCTTCTGGATTGTAGCATTCCAGATTCGCGAGACAATTCGCACCCTCGTAAGGAAGATGAACTGATTGTCGTTGAGGTCGCCGGAATGGAGGCCGTGTAGTTCCGTGACGATTATATCGAAGAGCTCGAGTGGGAGGTCATTGATCGTCGGCATGTGTGATCAGGTAGCTTCTGATGATGACGATGAGAATGAAGCTCGTTGATATGGTAAAGTTTCTGCTTAACATGTATGAGTTCTTGATATGTATGAGCTGCTGTCAGGGTCATTGACAGTAGTGTTGAGCTGAGTTGACACGAAATAGGGCAAGTGCACAATTGTTGAGATCGCAACTACTTCGAACGTGCCTGCCTGACCTGCTGAACGAAGTGGACCCCATCAGTGACAGAAGGGCGACTTCATCCATTGCGAGCAGCATCAAGGTACTTGCTGCTATCATGACCACCCCCAATCTGCGGCGTGATTTAACGGCGATAAGATCGCATACAAATTATCGACCCAGTTATCAGTTGTGAAGTCCCACACTGTCTCCTCCACTCCTCGCCAGACCATCTTCCCATCCCAGTCGCGCCCGTTCAAGCTACGGCACAAGTCACACTTTCCATCTACACCTTGCAAATCTCGTCTGCGACATAGCCGTAGGTGAACAAGAAAGCACTGATAGTTCTTTGTCTTAGCTGCGAAGACTTCCACAATATTTGCGTCGAAGGAACGAGACACGGCTCGGAGTCTCGCGAGGGCGGCATACTGGTTCTCGTAGGATTTGCCTGGGGTGCAGGTTGGAGAATTCTCGGAAGATATTTTGCAGAATTTCGGGTGGGAGGTCGTTGATGGTCGGCATTTTCGGGATGGGAAGTGTGCTGCCTGGTGCGTCGCGTCTCTATGGCTGTCAGCAAATCAAGTGCTAACGGGAGATTTGATACTTATGGTGCGCTTAGACATCTGCAGATAAGATTCGAGCGTATGCAATAAGTTGTTGCGGAACAGAGGAGACCAATGGTGAAAAGTGTGTATTGATTGCGATTGTTGGAGACTTCAAGTAGCAGTTTGCAAGTGACACTGTCATGGTGTATCTTCACTTTTACGATCCGTCGCTGTACCTGATCTTGCCACTGCCAACCGCCGTCAGCAGCTTGGGACAAACCACCACCGCGTATAGAGCGTGCTTTCTCTACCATCATGCCTGCCCCAACCCCGCATCGTCTACAGGCGTTATTTTGGTTTGGAAAGACGGAAGATCTATCTTCAGGAACCCGAGGGCGCAAGGCTGAAATTCTTGGACTTCGACCAGGGGCGCCGGAGTCGGGAGATGCATCGACGAAGGAAGTATCGTGTACGTGTCAACAATGGAGCTGACCCGACATCGGCCGCCATCGTATCTGGTTCGGGTGGTCTGATCTATAGTCAGCGATCGACAATACTTTGGTGGCGACGAGTTACATACGTGGCCTCCAACTGTGTGTGGATATGAGCATATCGAGCGAATGTCAGGTAAGATTGAAGAGCGTCCTGGGCGGCAGCAATTGCTCCTTGGTCCCCTGGCATTAGCGACAGTATCGGTTCGATGGCACGAGCCATCTCCCGGCATATACCACCGGCCAAGTCGTAGTCATCGGGAGAATAATGATACCCAAAACTCTCTTCAACCACGGTTTTCCATCTCCGGCACACTTGAGATGCTCGGACGATACTGCACGGCTCATCGAGTCGGACCTGTAAATGACACGATGTCTCGAGGCGTGAAAATATGATGACAAGAATCTCCACAGGGAGATCGTGGATGGTCGGCATTTTGATTGAGACTTAGCTGGAGGACATGAACTTGTTAAGCATAAAATGAAGGTTCACGAATTGAGTGTCGACGAGCAGACTAGTTTCGTAGCATTCTCGTTTGTGTAACATCACCTCGTCCGTTTGACCCGGGCTCACGCTAGATGACGATCGTAGGTTCATAGCTTTGAGGTGGCATAATTTCGGTTTTGTCGCTTGGTGAATGCACGCCTTAGCCGGGAAGCGCAGCGTCGCAGAAGTGATCGTGTTCGTGACAGTAATATCCTTCGTCTGGCACCGGTTTGCGGCATCTCCGATCTGCTTGTGAGTCAGCACCTGTTCTTCAAACAACCGTTAGTGATATCTACGTTTCCCTGCTATTTTCATGACCACCACCAGCCGAATACTGGCCCACGGGCACCAACATAGCCTGCAGATTCCGGTGTCTTGCGATGATTGGCTCGATGACTTCCGCTAGACGGCTTACAACATCGTCCATTGTCCGTTGAAGCAGCTGTCGCAGCACCCTGAGCTGACAATTCCCTGGTCGACCACCACCTAAGGCATAATGGAACCTAAATCTTTCTTCGACCGCGCTTTTCCACGTGCCGCAGACTTGACGTGCTTGGAGGAGGTTGCAAGGCTTGTCTAATTCGCTCTCTTCGTCGCAGATCTCCCTGAGAGCTTCGAAGATCATGACGATAATCTCGATTGGCAGATCGTGGATTGTAGGCATGTTGAAGATGTGATCTAGTTGTATCGTCGGAGTAGAGGTAATAAGTAGTTAGCGAATGAGTATAAGATGTCAAGCCTGTGTGTCAGGTAACGAGAAATCGATCATCTTGGAGTCATGACTCATGTTGAGCAGGTTTCTTGAGGTTGCCTAAACTGTACCGCTTGAGTTAACTTCAGTAAGGGGCGGCGCTATGTTCAGATCGAAATCTGGTGTATTTCGCTGTGCAGAGGTGAAGCAAGAGAGATCGCAGTAGTGTCCTGGATAAAACTTCACTCTGACCTTACGCCTCCCCAGATGGTATCTTCCCACTTGTCACCTCTCCCCAAAAACACACCAGCCACCTTTCAATACCGCTCATACCCCGTCAACCTCCTCAACCTCCTCGGCATCCCACGAAATTCTCGCTCTTGCTTTAACTTCTCCGCGAAAATCGTCGTGATCGTGGCTCGCCAAAACCGAGACACCCCCTGAACTCTCGTGAATGAACCTGTCCATACTGGACTTTTGTCGTAGGAGAGCTTGAATATCATGGTGACGATCTCGATGGGGAGTTCGTTGAAGGTCGGCATTGCGGCTGGTGTTCTGGAGGAGGTTACTGCTTATGTCTGAGAAGTCGTTAGCACCACTCGGCGGAGGTGTAAATCGAACTTGCGTGGTAAACTTCTGGCAGTGAGTAACAAAGCAAGAGCCGTATTGTGATGGCGTTGTTTGTGCAGTCGAGGTCAATATTTGAGTCGGTCTCGTGGATGCCTTGGAGAAGCAGAGTGGTAGTAGTGCAAGAGCCGCACCGGAGTTCAAGAACTCGAAATTAGTCTAGCAAGTCGCTCTATCAATAGCAGAACCTGCCAAGTCTCAGCGCCTGTGTATGTAGCTCATCAATACATTTGCTGATGTCCTTGCCGAGCCTTCTATTACACCGAGTGCCCACCTTAGCACCGACTACGCCGTCCAACCGCCGGCGCCTTCGCTCAAATGAAATGCAGCAATTCTCAAATCAAATTCAATACCAGCCCAGTTATGCAAACTCCACCATCTATGTTCTCAACAGTCCCTCTACCAATCGACAATTAAATCAAGCTTGTGCATGTCACAGCTTGTGACAGACATCCCACTGCAACAACATTCATCATGGTCGTAGCGATCATATTGACTGTACCCAAAACGTTGTTAGTCCAGTCGCAAAAATAATTATGTATTAGGTGTCACCAGGTCTGGTGTCGTGAGAGGAGAGGGCGGACATCAGGTCCATATGGAGCGTTGTTTAGTGTATAATCCAAGTAGGTGTCGGGAGGTGATGTGCAAGTAGTTTGGCAGGTAGGGCAGTGGTAGGGAGCTGAGTGTGAATGGTGCTAAGGTTCAACTGCTCGCCTTAATTTGTAATTCTCGTCGTAGACGAATTCGTCGTTCTCAGGATTCCACCGGTAGGCTTTAAAGTCTGCTCCGTAGGGTCGCTATAAACATGTTAGCAAATGCACCTTCAGCCAGACACCATGGCGCTTACCGGCTCAATCATGTAAGCCACACCCAAAGGCACGTCGAGGTCTGAAATGTCTTCCTGCTTCAGGCCCAGGAAGTAAGCGAGCAACACTCTTGTAATCGAGCGGTGGCCAATGATCAACACGTGATCCTGCATCCGCTCGATCTCCAAAATTACTTTTCGCAGTCGATTGATGATATCCAGATACCCCTCGCCACCCGGTCCAGGATATCTATACTGTAGCTTGTCTTTCTTCCGCAGTTCGTATTCTGCTTTGCATTGGGTCCTGATCTGTTCATATGTCATCGATTCCATATTTCCTGCATTAAGCTCGTCTAGCATCCGCATTTGTTTGAGATCGAACTCGTCCTCGCAGAAGTACTGTGCCGTTTCGATGCTCCGATTTAGCATCGAACTCCAAACACAGAAGTTCTTTCCTGTTTTCTCAGCTTGAGCTTCGACTTCCGGATTCGGTGGTGTAGTGTCACCAGGTCGTGGAGGAAAGTGAGTATTAGCTTGTCTTTCGATTTGTCTCTGCTCCCATGCTGCTCTTTCCTGCACGATGAACTTTTCGAGTGCTCTGGCATACTGGAGACCTTTCTCGCTAAGATGACTATCACCACCAATCTTGCCACTGACATTGTCCATCGATTCTCCATGCCGTGTCAGCCAGATCTGTCGAGGAGCGAGGTTGAAATTCATTAGATATGTGATGGTCTGCACCGAGAGAAAGCCATTGGCTCGGTAAGTGACCATCTTTCTACCAACATCGATCATAGAGCAGTATGGTATGTCGTTCTTCTCCTCGAAATCTCCAAGAGGCTCATATTTCTTCTCATATTGAGCCACTCGTTGCTGAAAGTCCTCGAGTGACTTGACAGGATCTTTGTCCTTGTAGTCTGGACCAGAGAGTTTCAGCCGCATGTTGGCTTCGAGAAGACCACGATCCTCACATCTCGATTCGAGGAAGAGGACATTCACACCGACATCGCGGGTCTTGAGATGCTTGATCAAGGACATCCGTCGATCTTGGGTATGGTTGGTCGCATCGAGAATACCCACGGATCCGCCATCGTATAGCACATACTGCAGGAGCTCATCTAATGTGTCGTGTGCCACCTGCTCGCGTATCCTCTTCGCCTCTTCATTTTCTGGGTCGAAGAATTTCGAGTCCTGCTCGATATGATCCGGCTCGGGCATAGCTATTGGCTCTTTCACATGTGCATCCAGGCTCAAGGCCTCTCGGCCGTTCATGTTGAGGGGCGAGATCGGAGTGGCTTCGGAGAACTTGTGCTCGTCGTTTACCAATATTTGTGTGGTCATTGCAGGAGGTCCGAGCAGATTGTCGTGGTCGACGATTCCTTGAGGTTGCGAGGTGTTCAGGCTCATCTTTCGTACAGAGGCCCGCAACTGGTCTTCTCTGCTTTGCTGCACAGTATGACCCTTCCCACCGACAACACGCCGTCTGTCGCCAACATTGAAGATCCGGGTGGGATGTTGTAGCCAGTTCAAATATCTCGCAATCTTCTTGACAATGTAGCTCTTCCCTCGTGCTGGTAAGCCAACCATAATGATGATCAGCTTTGCGCCAACATCTCTCTCTGATATCCTTCCATCTGGGGAGACCTTCGACTTGGTCAAACCTGGAATATCGAGGGTCGTGGCTCGTATCTTGGGGGTCGATATACCTGATGTACCGATTTTGCCTGGTCTGGCCATTGTCAGTACTGTTACTGGTCCTATACTTATTTTTGTCTTACATATGAGGACTTCCCGGCGCAGATGGGACAGGAGTATCTGTTAACGCCCTCCCATGACTATGCGCCGTGCCGTTTGGCTGTAAATGACTCTTATCTTCATCTTGCGCCCGGCCCGTTGGCGCTTTCGGAGGAGGTTTCAGTGAACCTTTGGGAGCAGACGTAGGTTTGGCATGAGTAGGAAGGACGAGTTCTGGAGGTGGTGAATGGTTTGCGCTGCTTGATGAATTTGTGTTTGAACTACTTGTGTTGCTCAACATGACCATTCGTGCTAAGTCGGAAAAGGTGTCTGCTGATTGTCTTCTTCCTGGCGATCGGAACTTGGCTTCGATGTCTGCTACCGTGGTCTTAGTTTCATGGTGTGTGAAAGACATCAAGAGCAAGAAGGGCGCCTGATCCGATATCAAGTCTATAGCGAGTCAGATAGATGTCAGAAAATGGGAAAGCCAGAACGAAAGCTGCATGAGTCAAGCAAGTTTTTGGCTGGGGCGGGAAGTGGGACTGGCCCTGCACTTGCCAAACTTAACTTAAAATTGAGCTTGAGCTTGCTGCAGGTGCCACGCTTTGGGCCTAAAAACGCTTATTGGGGCGTCATTAGCCCTGATTTTCCAAGGTACAAACGCCCTGCCAATAGGCTTGGCTGATATCGAACAACGTCACCCAAGATTTTCTGTTTGATGTCAGGAGCGGCTGTGCTACCGTGCACTACTTCCTATCTGGATTGTGTTTGCCAGGTGCTTCTTGGACTGACGCTGGGCGTTCAACCGCGATGAACAGAAGCATCACAATCAAGTCAGTGCAAAAGATGATCTTACGGAGTATCTCTTCCATGGCAGCACGATTCTAATGCTACTCAAGGGATTCGGTCACCGAGTCTCACCGAAGTCCGGGGAAGAACCAGGCGAGCGGAACTACTGTGATCTAGCTTCTGGGGAGGTCACTAGTTCCGGTGAGTGAGATCAGCATGAGAAAGAAGACCTGTCAACCATCGCGAAAGCTGCCCGTTACAATTGCTATGCCCGAAAGGGGCGATACCATGACAGCCCCGCTTGGCCCGCTGCCTCGAACCCGCAAGAGAAATCGTTGCATCAGAGGCACTGATCAAGGGTGACAATGCTAGGTCTTTGCAGATGGGTGTGAGTAGAGGACGGAGAGGATTGATGGAAGCTAGAGGTTGCCATATCAGGGCTTGTGTCCGACTCAGGAAACATCGATCCGGCGCTTTGCCGAGCGATTGCACGGTGCGAGAAGGTCAACATTCTTGCCGGAATTCGAAGCCATCGCCCCCGTGACTCGGGCCGCTCTTCTCGTCTCCCTCTCTCTCAGCAGCACATGACTAAGCGTGGTGCACCAAGTCTTCAAAGTCCTCGACAGAAATCGCAGAAGTACCGGATAGAGTTCAGGACGAGACTCGACACGTGATCGCGCGTTTACGCGTCGAAAATGCTCAGCTTGCTGTACTTCGCCGTACCTGTTCAGTGTTCGACCTGCATAGTCCGCGCTGCCTTCGCACGATCTTGCCTTACCCTGACTATATTTCTTTCGCTGCAGTCAATATCAGCATATGGTACGGTATCCGTCGTTGTTTTCTCCTAGCTCACATTGATCGGATAAACCCTGATGTATCGATGTTGTTCGCGTGACCACCCTCAGCTCGACCGAAATGAGTATGCCTCAGATCCTCAATTGCGAGAAAACTGTGTCGAGTCATGGGCACACTGGACGCTACAAGAACATCGAGTCTCGTCGCTTCCGCCAGCAGGCATAGGTTTGTGATGAGGCACAGTCGCAGCGATAATAATCGTCAACGATGATGCATTCTGGACCAGGAGCTCACCGTCCGGCGTCGACGCCTCCCACAAAGCCACGAACGCACAAAACTACTCACAGCAGCTAGAGCCTCGACCCTGAGGCATCTGGAGCTGTTTGCCATCTTCCATATAGCTGTCGCCCAACTGCCGCCCGACTTCATCCACAAACTACGTTAGCTTGAACGTCCACAGGCCATGGCAGGTCTCTGCCTCAGCTTGGCACAATGGCTTTACTATGATGAGGCTGATCTGGCTTATGCTACGCTCGCGAGCTGAGACTGTTTGCGGGTCCTGCTGTATAAGACTCAATCTGGAAGATGATGTAGGAAGGAACTGGTATTTTCAGGAGGGTCGATGCGTAGCGAGGTCATGCGAGATGCTTAGAGTTCGCGGATGTTGTTAGCAGCGTTCAAAGCTGGTGTGTAGCCCACCACGACATCATCGTAGACGGCGTATTCGAGTAACGAACAGAGAAGACTATGACAGCTTGAATGTGAAATGTTTCAATCACCAAATCCACAAAGTAACGGTCTCCCGGCCTATCATCATAGGTGATCGGTGTCTTCCTCAATACTAGTTCAAGTTCAGACGTCTAGCCCATCAACCGCAAGAGAAGACACTGATGGAAGAAGGGAGAATGTAGTAATGATGCCTGACTCGATCAGGCAATAATTGATAGCTGTCACATGCTTGGCAGGGCTGGCAGGTGCAGTCCGAAACATCATTTTTGGAGAAGGCAGCTTCACCAACTGAACTCGAATCTCGCAACCCAACCTATTCGAAAGCAAACAATACACCTATACCGATCTCTCAGGAGGCCTCCATATTTCTACCACAGATCTAAACCGAGCCGTAGCTAGGATCACGTTGATTCCTAGTTTAACCCCCTCAGCGTCCTCCAGAGCAACCCGATTCACGTCACACGACCAATACCAAAACAAAGCCCAATCATGTCCGAGACATCTTCTGTCAGAATGGCCGATTCCAAGTCAGCAAAGAAGAGAAAGGCCAAGACTAACTTTGCCAATGCTCCACCAGCTGAAACTTCCAACGAGGGTCAGGTCAAGGTCAATGGTACAAGTACGGAGGATGACGGTGGAAGCCCTTACCTCAAGGAGCTACAGAAGTGAGTTGCCAGAACTAGGTCACCTGCATAGCTAATTTGATCAGGCAAATTCGAAATGTTACCAAGAAGCTCACCGCCATCTCCAAGACAAAGACCACCATCGCAGAAACTGGTGAGGCAGACCTCGATACCCTGGTCCGTACCAAGAAGATCTTGCCCGAACAGCGATCTCAAATCGAGAGAGAACCTCAACTACAACAACAATTGAAGGACTACGAGAGTCGGCAGAAGGTCTTCCTCGAGTTTTCCCAAGATCTCGAATCTCGATACGAGAAGGAGAAAGATGCGCTCAAAGAAGCCCACGAAGCAGAAATTGAGAAACTGAAAGAGGAGGGCACCCAAACTTCAACAAAGGATTCGCAGACAAAGGTCCGAGAAGCTCTCCAAATCACTTGCCAGTTCCTGCATGCGGCTGCATTCCAGAGACAGAAAGAGGATGTTGACCAAGTCGAGAGTGACGCATACGAAGCTGTCCTGTTCCACCTCTACCAAGGTAACTCGACTGCGATCAATACCCTGTCCAACGTTGTCGAGGGCTCTGACGAAAAGATCACAAACAATACTGGTGAAGAGTTGGACTACACCTTTGGTCAACTCAAGACATCGGCCATGTCTACCACCGTTGATGAAGCTGAGCCGCAAGAAACTGCAGAACCAGCTGTTGAAGAGCCAGCTACTGATGAGCCAGCTTCAGACCCTACCATCGTCAATGCCGGCCTGACAGAGCTCGAAGATACCGCTACTGTACCAACCTCTGAGGAGGAACCACCATCTGCTGCTCCAGACCAAGCTTCCATTGCTGAACCTGGCAATGCAGTCGCTGAATCATCCTGGAACCCTGAAGCCTCCATGACCGAGACACAGACCGGAGAAGACTGGGTGCAGGTACCACGAGATCCGGCCGAGACCGAGACTGGCGCTCCTCCTGCCATGCAACAGAGTACTTCCAACTGGGCTGATGAAGCTGGTGCAGCTGCTGAAGAAAGTGGTACTACACCGGTGGCAGAAAACGATGGCTTTAGCGAAGTCAAGCGAGAGCGAGGTGGTCGAGGAAGAGGCGGTCGTGGAAGAGGCTTCGATGGTCGAGGTCGAGGACGTGGTGGTCGTGGTGAATTCCGAGGTCGAGGCGGTGGACGCGGAAGGGGTGGTCCAAGAGGTGGCGCTCCACAAGCTGCTCAAGCCTCTTAGGATATGGCTGTGTGCTCCAATTGTGGTGGCATTGGTGCTCAGCATCGGATTTCGACTTGTCGACCGCCGGGTTTTGAGCTTCCGGGGGGACCTCCGCCGGGGTTGGAGGTGAAGCCTCCTGCGCCGATGTTGTCCAGGGATCAGTTTCGACTGCCCGGGCGTATCTAGACTGAGGTACTCAAACTGAGCTATAGATTGTGGCGGTCTCAACGAATGTGCCACGATGCGCAAGCACAGACTGGTCATGATCACGACTGTGTACTATCATTGTACTACTGGGTCGGTATCAGTGGTTGAGAATGACAAGGCTAGATAGCAAATGGAAGCTCATTCCCACCTAGTTGATCATAACGCACAACCTGACAGTTTTACTCCTTGACCTTCAAATACGCCACCACCTCCAAAAACGCAAAACCACCCAACCGCCCACACTGCGCCGGCATCCACTTCTCCTTCCAATTATACCAACTACTCTGACTCCCCAGCTTCGTCCTCGGCCTCCCCTCCAGCGCATCATGCCAGAACTCAACCTCCACATCGTCTTCACTACCAACGAATTTGAGTGAATTCATAGATCTCAAGGTCTTGAGGATATACCGTCGACATGTAGCCTGAATACCGCACGGTGAAGAGCGCAGGGCATCGACGTATTTGAGTGGGATCATCTCCTGTGGGATATTGGCCAATTTCAGTGGTTTGATATGTCGCTCCGCGTAGGCCGTACGCTTGATGCGTGGATCTTGATCTTGTGGAAGGGGAGTATTGTACCAGTCGTATGTGATTATTAGGACTTGCTGGTGGTAGGGTAGCTGGTTTATGAGGATGCCGATGGTGCTGTTTTGGCCTTTGGTTGCGTTTGTGGTGATTTCGTGGTAGAAGGAGCGGAAGGATTTGAGGGGTTCCCATTCTGTTTCTGTTTGTGTTTCGGTGTTGGCATCGAGTTCGTTGTTGGGGTTGGGCTTGGAGATGTGGGTCTGGTGGGTCTTTTTTTGGCGGTAGATGTCGATGTCGAGGGTGCGAGCGTCGATGGGGAGGGAAGGGGCGCAGATAGACTGTGCGACGTGTGTCGTATAACGGTTGTAGCAGAGGGTGAAGAGCTCGGAGATCGAAGAGGGGAGATCGGTGAGTGGGATGGTTTGCTGTCCTAGATTTGGCATGGAGGTGGTATGTGCTGTGCCGCTAAGTGAGGTCGAGGCGCAGGTGAAGGTGATTTCTGTTGAGGTGGTGTCTGCGATCGATGACTGGGCTCGTGCTTGTGCCATTACGTCTTGAGCCTTCTGATCTGCGATCTTGTGCAGGTGCTCTACGAGCTCTTCAGGTGTGATATCGGGATGCTTTCCTGCTGAGGTTTGGGATGATTGTCAGTGATGAGAGATACGAAGCTGATGTGTGCTGCTATACATAGCTTGAAGCCCTCCAGCAGTTGAGATGCCAGAGATATACATGGGGGCTCTTGGTTTGAAACAGCAGCTTGGTCGTGGTTGACGGAGCTATCTGCCCTGGCAACTGCTGGACGATCAGAGGTCAGCGCAAGCTTCACATCACCATGGACACCTTTTGAGCGCTGTTTTGGATAATCGTGATCTTGCGAAGGGGCGCTAGCCTTGCGCTTCATGCCTTCTTTGTGGCCGTTCATCCTGTACTGTGGTAGTTAAGTGTGAGACTGGGGAATGGAGGTAGGCTCAGAGAAGGCGAGATGGCTCGGGACGCATGACAGAGTACTCAGCAAAAAAAGCTTTGGAAATCATGGGTGCGGCTCATATAGTGATATTGAGAGTAGTATATGAACAGCCGCAAAGTGACTGGGTCCAACGCAAGGAAGTGACAAGAGGAGAGTGCAGCAACGACACTGCTAGCAGTCAATGAAACGGCACTTCGCAGGGCACCAGAGCGAACAACAGCAGTGTTGATGAAATATTGGGACGTTACTCGTTCGGTTTGATTCACAGTACGATGTTAGAGCCTGGTTGATGCTGGCTTCAGGGGCCTTTACCCTGTCGCAGCTGCATGGGCTTGGACTGTGGTAGACTAGGGAAAGTGCTCTGAGGTAGAATGGTGGCATGTCCACGCCACATAGCCGGGTGGCCAATGGCCGTGATCTTTGTGCATTAAGTGATGGCTCGATAACGATGGTTTGGGCTTCCAGCGGCAGAACTGGGTAGGCCGCTGATGTGTGCGCTCGAGGTCCAGCAACTCATGGGATGTTCAAGTCCGCTGTATCGGGTTTGTTGATGATGAGCGCAAGAACATATGAGGATGAAAGGAAGCTGAATCAAAACTCTAGGAGCTTAAGGTTGGCCGGCGCCAAGCAATTGGCGGCGACCTCATTGGGCTCCGCGGAGAAGAGACTGAGCGGCACCTCTGAGTTCGACCTGACCTCTGCGTCACTCTTTAGGTTTCGTGTATTTTAGAGACATGCACCGCTCACGCCGTGGTCGGTACGTTCTCCTTCTTCGTGGATTCGCACAAGGCGAGCCACAACGCTGAAAAAGAATAGGCAACACAGAGAAGTGCCACTAGTGAAGAGCATAAGCTTTATGGCATATGCGTTGATATATGGATTGGAAGTATGGGGACTCCACCAGGCATCACAAAGAACATCCTTTGGAGCATGGTGAAGGTAGAGTACTCTCGAATCTTGCATCTGGGGACACCATTCCTTTCATCCAGCAGTTTGGTCGAGCTGCAACGCACATGGGGGGATTTGTGTATTGAGATGAAAGTATGTCGACGGATTGGCCAGCGCATATCAAGAACATCCAAGCTGTTACCCCCGCACACAGCAGTCATGTTCGCGCAGTACCTTCACAACGTACGAAATCCTTCATTGACCCGCCTCGTCCGAGCTAGATTGGGAGCATGGCGCGGAAGAACCCTGGACTTACGAAATTTCCAGGGCCACTAGTGCCGTCCACGCTCCGAGCCTAGCTCGCTGGCTGACAGTCTCAAGATATCGTTTGCAGAGAAGGCAGATGTCAATCGTCGTGGAGACCCGAGGAAGATGAGATGGTACGACAAAAGGTGAATGCAAATGGGTATGGGGATTGGGGATGGGGATGGGGAGGAAAGGTGTATTGATGCGGAAAGGGAATAAATAGAATGATCAGCTCCCAGTCCGTCTCACAGACCTCAACACATCCTCAGCCCGTTCCAGCCGGAACACACAACCGTACCGATACGGTAGTGCTCCGGCACTCATGTGGGATATCTTGCTTCTGGAAAGTACTAGTACTCTCGAACTGAGGTGTGAACATGACAACTGACCAGCTTTCAGCAATTGCTTGCTAGGACAGCCGTAAACGTTACCCACTGTACCGGCATACTGTCGTGCAGTACCTCTGCAATACGCATCATCTGTCATAGACGGGTACGGTCGGCCCAGGTGGGAAGTCTAGGATGCGGTACTCCGGCCTTACCTGCTGCTTAGGATCTCGGACTTTCCAGGAAGAACCAGACACTGAGTCGCCCACCACCCATCTCGAGACGTTGCATGTCGTTTCGGTAGGTGCCAACTTGTCATGGAGATCTGTATCGAATGTCTGCTTGCGAGTTGCAGTGGCCAAGGGGGGAAGTGGTAACGATTGAGGTTCAGTAGTGCTTGCGAGGTGAAGTGCTCAAAGCGTAGTGCTGGGGAGGGGGAAATGTGGTGTGAGTGAGTGGGAAACGTCCAAGGAGGCAAAAGTAATGACCGAGTTCACCAGCCTCGAATCTGCTCGATTCCAAAGACCTCAACACACACCCAGCTCCTGCGGACTGCCCAGCCGCAGCAGTACCAATGTACCGATACATTGGCCCGGCGATGCTCATGCGGATTATTGCTTCTGGTGATCAAATCTCAAAGGATCGCTCCGGAGCTGGGCATGTGGGGCATGACAATTGACCAGCTTTCCTGCTTGCTCCCACATGTAGCATATACAGGACATCAGTACCGCTACCCACCGTAACGGCCTTGTGATGTGCCTTACCTCCTCGAGACGCAACGTCGGATATCTGTCATGAAACGCGTCCAGCCGGTGCAGTGGAACCGTTGATAGTAACAGTGGGTCCGCTCTTGCAGGTCTGCTACCCAGGGAAGTATCTGACACTAGACCCAACAGCCACTCGCCTCAAGATGTTGCGTGCCGATTCGGTAGGTCAATTGTCATGGAGTTTTGAGGAAGAGGGAGACGGGGTAGGTGGAGTTGCTTGTTGCGGGCTTGAAACGGACGAACGAAGGTGCAGGGGAAACAGGAGCCAAGCATCGGCCTCAAACCTTCGGCAGTATCCTCACGCACACCCAACTCAATCCAATTGCAACGACGTTGCAACGCTCAGAATGGGACATTGGTTCTAGGTGTAATTGCGTTGAATGTGCGACACATGGCGACCGACCAGCTTTCAGCGTATAGCCAGGATACACCCCGGTTACCCATTGTAGCGGTGGTAGTTCGTGCTGTACCGCCTCAAAGCCAGAGATACCGTCATCAATTTGCATACCTCAAACAGGTAGGAACCTTTGACCTAGACACCCGACACATCCTGCACTGAAAGTGAGGCTTAGCTGAGCTTCAGCCAAAGTTTGTTCGCTCCTGCTCGGCGGCAGCAGATCTCGGGATCGCTGAAGATGAGTTGGTAATACCAGCCGCCATGGAGGATCTGTTCAGGTTCGAGGCGCATGCTTGAGTGAGGGAAGAGGGGGGATTGTTTACTAACGACGACCTCAAACCTACACTTCAGACCTCGACACGCACCCTCCTCGTCCCTTTGGCAAGAGCTTGCAACACCAAAGTGGAGTAACTGGTATTAGGGTCATCACTGAAGCTGAGGGTGTTGCCTGAAGTCATGATGACTGTCCAGCGTTGATAGTGACAAGACTGCCTGTCCACAGTCGGCAGTACGAGTCCGCACCTCCGCAACGAGGGCGATACCATCATCGAAGAGGCAAAGGCCAGTCATCATGGAGGTCTGAAGGAGATGAGGTTGGTCGTCAGGAGAAGAAGCAGTGTGGGTAGGAATGCCTTTCTGTGTAGATTTTCAGCACTTGGCCAGGCCAGTGCGGTCCTCTGTAGTGTTAGCAATGTCGAGCGTGATCGTATACCAGTCTGCGAAACAGTAAAAAAAGGTCGTGGTCGATGTCGTAGAGGAGTCGGTGGTCGCGGCAACAATATCGTCGAATTCTAGTATTGGTCTTATGTCGTGGGCTGGGAAGTCGTACTTTGTAGAAGATGCAAAAGATGGGGAAGGAAAAAAGTGATTGTACGCGACAGGTGCGCGGGTGAAGCGCTGAAGAATATCAATTGCAGTGGTGGAGAGGAACAGAAAGGTCACGTGTGAATGACCTTGCATGGACTTAGCGTGTTCCTTCTGGTGATGCCTAAGGCGACGAACTGCAACACGACTTGCATGGCTCCTGTTGAGGCTGTTTTCGACACTTCCTCTTTCATATCGCTGTCAAACACCGACATCCGCTTCATCCCTGTGCGAAAATGCGACATACAGTATTCCTCAGACAGCTTAACAAATCGTCCTTGCCGCGTGCACCCCATTTCTTTAGGCCACGGCCAGCGCTATGCGAAAAGCATTTGCACACTTGCACATTGGTTGCCTGCCCTACAAACAACGTTCGAAATCATGACAAGAGCGTGCTGATATCTTGTTTTATGGACTGTCCATCAACAGACACATTGGCATGCTGGAAAGTAAGCTGCATACTGCAACTTCAGCGAGCATGATTGTAGCTCGACGGAGCAATCACATCAAAGCTTGTCCTACGAGACTGAGCATCATTCTTGCGAAGCGCCAATCGCACACGCCCTCGTCGGCATACGTCGCCAGACATGTTCTCACTCAACGTAAGACAAGTTGTTGGCTAGCGTCATAGGATAAATATATCCACTGGTGCATTTCCCCACACATGCTACCACGGATTTGGAAATCCATGTCACTTCATTGGCGGATAGGATCTGGCCCCAAAGGTGCCGCCAATCCCATCGATGGAGCAGCTCTCGCTCTGAGGACTCCCGTTTCTTCCATGGACATAAAGGCAGTATGGTCTGCATAAGATGTGCCTCTGCCCACTAATCTTTTCACAGCCACATCAAATCTGTGCCTGGTACTGCCTCACTATGCCTCCACCCACTCAAGAACAGCTTCAGGGCTTTGCGCCCTACGCAAATTCCATATTCGATGCATTCAAGGTACGTTCGCTGTGTAATGCTACTAGCTCTTTGCTAATTAACGTCAAGAGGACGTCCCAATTGAAGACACAAATATCAGTGGAAGAGCTGTGGGATTTCTTACTCAGCAGATCAGAGCAGGATACGCAAAGTGCTAGCGCCCCAAAACGAGAGACCAGTTTTTCGCCTCCATCTCAATCACCTAGACCAGATGTTGCAACCTCGTCGGCGAGTCCTTCAGCAATGGGCGGACCTCAAATGCAAGGAATCACAGATCCCCGATTGTATCACACCATCCACGGTGGCCGGCATTCAGGGCACGTCTCACCACTAGGACCTGGATTGTCCGGACCAAATCCTTTTGCGAAGGAGCAGCGGGCGCCGCCTTACGACCGCAGTCATTGGGGTGTACAATGATGCTGCTGCGGTAGAGCATAGCTAGTGGGTGATGAGTACTGGAATGAATTACCTCCGCACACGACACGTCCTGCACACCTAAACGCGGTAAAGTCGGTAATGATGGTATTGATGAGATGAAGCATTATCGCGCCAACCCCGCAACCCTTTAACAGCAGGACCACAATCTTTCACTATGACCAGGCTTTTCGCGACCAGGGTATCAGGAAGTTTAGTGTCCCGGAGGATTTGGCGAAGTGTGGATTTTGCGGACGAAGAGGAAGACCGTGTGTGCGGACATATTGTTGGGAATCTTCTAGGAATCGATGGATGGTATTTGATGAGGCTTGACAGCGATGTAGTTCGAGGACAGGGCGAGGCTATATCTCCGGATATTGGAGCTACACGAAGAGGCTGCGCTCAGGGGAAGGCGGCGTAGCCGGACCAGTGCTCCATAGAAGAAAGCAGGTATCTAGCGCGCCTGCAATAGCTTCGTCGATATCTCGATCGTCTGGGAGGGTTGATGTTTGGCCAGTGGCATCCTGGTGATCCTGTCAGACCTCGGTCTTGGTCAATCAGCCTAGCCGTTCTCGGGCACAGCTGTGGGAAGGTCGACTGGGCGGAATGATCGATCATGATCTGCCTGTTTCTAACAAGCTGCGTGTAAATGCTGTGATCGGGAGGATGAGGGATCTCGAAGCATATCAGATGCATGCTCGAAGGAGGAGGTAGACGCAGGTCAGTAAAGGACTATGACATACGAGTCGCGCTCGAAGCTGGACGGCGTCCAGGGAAGGACTGGAGCTTGACTGGTTGATAATTGAGGTGGGTCTAGGATCTACCGTGCATCGTCGTGGCACGTTCATAATTCGACGTCGAAGGTAGGACGTCGTCGGAGCTACGTACTCGCCAAACGCATGGGTGTTCTGCAAAGTCAACCAGTCTCCGCCCTCCTCGCATCAAGCAACCAATACCCCTCACTCGCCTCCCCATCCCCCAGTCCCACCGTCGTACTCCCAACACCAGCTCTAACATCCACAACAGTAGCAGAACTCAGATTGTCCACCTCATATGCCACGCTCTTCCCATTGTCCTTTGCATCTCTGCACTTCACTTCCACACCCGGTAACAGCAAGCTCCCCGTCTTCTGCGGGATGAGCACAACCACGCCCTCGAACTCCCTCCGCGATGCCATGAACGCCGCTTTACGTTGTCCGCCGACGAGCCAGGAGTCAGTTTGGCCTGTAATCTCGACTGTGACTTCTGCATCGATATTCGCACGAACGTCACTTGCCACACACAGCTTCGCGAGGATCGGTTGTCCTACTATACAGCTCATCCCATCATCAACCTTGATCCGCGTCGTAACGAGCATATTGGTCCGCGGCGGGTCAACGAGTAACCTGAGCGTTCTCATCGGCGCAGCATCAACGTCCATGTTCAAAGGATCTTTTATCCGCGACTCATGCCATTCTTGCAGTGACTTCTTCATTGGTTCTCGATGGTGCTTCGCGAAGATGTTGAGGATGCTGTCCCATCCGAGTTCCTCGTAGGTCCACATTGTGACTTCGCTTGTCAGAGCGGCTAGTTCGATGTCTTGCTCTGTCCAAAGGGTGTGTAGTTTATTTCGCAGATGTGACGCCAATGGACGTAGTGCAGAGGCGAGTAGACTTCCATGTGCGCCATCTGATCTGGTAGCCTGGTGTGCAAAGTCGTGTACAATCGTGTCAAGCAGCATCTCATCTACGCAGTTGTAGCTGACCGTAAGCACCAATTTCTCGTCTGTTGCGGACGCCTGACTTCTGGTTCGCATCTGCACTACCCAGCTAACAGGTTGCTTAGGGAATGCATCAACCGGCTCAGCCCACGATGGCGCGTTGACCTCGCAGCCCGCCGTTCCTTCCAGCTTGCAATCTAGAATCGAAATAGGCACCAGCCGACTCGGCGCAAATGTGAAGCGCGAAAAGGTCGCATCTTTCTGGAAAACATCCTGCACATTCACACCGATAGGCAGCAATGTCATGAAGGACAATGTATCGTAGTACTCGCAACGTCCACCGCTTGACTCGTACTGCATCTCTGCGCGGATAGACATTGATAATGTGCTCGGGTCATCGAGACTGTAGGGTATCTCAAACACAGTTTCTTCTTCGGCTTGAATATTAGTAAATACCAGAACATGAGAGTCGTCGATGCGTTTTATCTCGAAGTTTGTTCCTTCCACACAATGTGCCGACTGTATATCCAACCGCGCACCGGCCGTGGCAGGCTTAAGTCGCAGCTGCGCTTCACTGATATCGATGGATGGCCATTTCAGACGAATAGACACATTCCGTTTCTGTGGCAAGTCCACCAATGGCGCATGCGAGGCTTGCAGCTGTGGTGCGCCATTTCGTGGGTAAATGTAGATTGAGGGTGGCACGAAGCAGTTTGGATCAAAAACTCGATCGTCCGCGTCTGCGACGTTCGTCCGTTGAAAGTCGTGCTTGAAGGTGATGTTGCCGATGGTCACAGTCAGCGACACTGCGTCATACCAGCCTTCCGTCTGAGTGCGGCCTGACAGATGCAGCTGCATACAGGACTCTCTGATAGGTTCAAGCACTTCGCTTGTCAGTACAAGCTGAGCAGGCGAATGTTGACCACGACTTTGACCTTTGAGTTCGGCAGTAGCGTTCTGCATAGTTTTCACAGGGACCAGGATTCGCAGAACGACCGTCAGAGTGTAGAAATCCTGGCTACTGTCATGCGAGATATGGTTGTCCACACTGTCAACAGCGAATACCACATCGAAGGGTAATGCGACAGGTCCTTGACTGGCCGCCTCGATCATCTCTGTCCAAAACTTCTGCACGCTCAAGTCATGAATCGCTGATTGTATGTCCAGAAACAGACTCTGAACCAATTCTTCATGTCGACCAGCTTTCCGCAGACAGTCCATGTACACCCGTAGCATTGACCGATCCGTTGACGTCCGAGGTGGTCCATCCAGGAAGCCCGGTACAGCGTCGAGCCAGCTAGCTGCTGCTTCATGGTTTTCGTTATGAGCTTCCAAACTCGCCAGATCGAAGAGTAATTGACGTGATGCCCTGGACTTTCCTGCCGTCGTATAACATTGACAAGCGCAGACTGTCAGGAGCTTGTAAGCACCCAGAGCAGATTCCTCGGTGTGCAGCACAGAGCGTAAAGACGGAGCAAGAATGCCTGTCCAAGCAGTAGACATGTCGACGTCCGGTGATCGACTATGTGCAATTCTTGGCAGATGCGGAAGTAGATGCGTTTGTCGACAGAGCTGCAGAAATATGTTTCGTAGCATGGTGAACAGTTCGGCCGCCCAGAAGACCAGATCGGTCTTGCTGCCTTTGACAATGCGAAGAGCATCGAAGATATCCTTGGTAGAAGAATCGGCCCTGTTGACACCAGAGCTGGCCGTGCTGGTACTGTTAGAAGCCATATGAACATGACTGCTAGCGACATCATGCGGGCTGAAGAACTCTCCATTCCCCTCACTGCTGCGTCGAGCTGAAAGACTGGAGAACGAGCTGATGATATGACATTCAGAAAGAGTCTGCAACAGACTTGACCACTTCCAGCTAGCCACAATATTGTCGATAACGACTTGTTGAATCTTCAGCTCTTCATCTGGCAGACCTTCTCGTCCACCCCACGCAGCGAACAGATCCTGTCGGAGATTCCGTGCAGCCAAATTCATGAACTTGATGCTTCTTTCACAAATCTCAGAAAGGATACTCGCATCCCAACGTTGACCACTTTGCCGGTTTGCGGATTTCGATCGAGGCGGAGGCACGGACATACCTGCCCTTCGAAGCATGATCTGCATCTGGCGAATAAAGATGTAGATGCGGAAGTCAAGAGCACTGACTTGATTCGTCAAGATCATCTGCTGGTAGTTTCGTCGTTCAAGCCGCCAAGGGAACCTTTTAGACTCGGCATTCGTCCATGCTTGCAGGCTCAATGCAAGATCATGATCACCATCCGACTCATTCGTGTCCTTCTGGTTGAGAACAGCTCGTATTGTATCCTTCAGATCGCTAGCGAAGGGTAGTAATGCATTCGCAGCATCTGAATAATCCTCCTTCGCTTGATCCTGAATCACCGCATCAAGTCCAGCATCCAGCTCTTCGTAAATCTGCAAAGCATCCTCCAGCAGACCGACATTCTCGAATCCACGAGCCAGGCCCTCCTTCAGTATGAAGAAAGTACAGAAATTCCAGCCAGGAAGACTCCTCTGCTGCTCTCTTTCTCGAATGTCCTCCTCATATTGCGCCACCCGTGCGTCGAAGGACTGAAGTATAGCAGTCTTTAGCTTCTCTATGAAATTTGTCCATTGCTCTTCAATTTCCAATGGACTCAATGTTGTGCTTGGCTTTGCTGGGTCTGCCAGTCTAATCTGAGCTACCCTCTCGAATGGTGCTTTTGAAGAGCTGGAGAAGTCTGCTTTCAGTTTGTCGAGGATCGTGCTTGTGCTCTTTCCAGTCCACTTTGACTTGCTATTCACACTGTCTGTGCTATTCGCCATTTCCACCGAGATGTGCTTGGAAGATTTCGGCTGGCTCGCAGCGGCCGTACCAGGCAGCACCACGTGTAAAATAATGTACTCGTACGCATCATGTCTCTCCTGCCCTTTCGTGGTCGACTTGCCGGAAGTCGAGAAGCCCAAGCTCTTAACCCAGTCCTTCACATCCTTCCGCGCCGACTCTTTGTACTCCTCCTTGTCGTCGCATCGTAGTAAATATATTCTCACAAATGGCGTCTGGCGTAGACCAGGTATCTGATGCCGCCTCGTGGCTCCTCCATCCTGAGGTGGGCTTTGTTCTCGATCAAGGGATACATCGAGCTCTTCGATTGATCGCAATGGCCGAGTGGGGGACTTCCAATGTAAGTTACCTAGTGGCAGCCTGTTTTGCAGGAGGGGAGCGACATCGTTGAAGAGGCCACTTGGGTCGGTGAATTGTACTATGACTTTGGAGTTGGTTGAGCCATCTGCTGCTTCCATTCTGCAGCCAAGGGAGGGTATTCGATGTGTTTCAGCCGGTGATACATGGTGACCAGCACACACAAAGGCTGGTCAGATGTCAGTTCAGTGCCAGTCGAGCAAGGCACTGTAGTTGCTGAAGGTGAGGCAGCATGCCGTGGTCTTGTGTCGAGGGTGGTAAAGAGGCCAACTGGGGGAATGCACAAAAGAATGCCTTAACATTTGATGCCTTGCGGAATAGCGACGTCAACAACAATGCTTCAGGTTTCTCGGAGGCAGTCATACACAAGCATTCATGCTCCAGGGGGATCCGGTCGAGCATAGGTATACAGTCGCGAGCATACACTGTGTGAATGACCGTATACTAGGCTCCTCTGAAAGGCAGGAACAGGACTGAGCAGAATGACACGCAATCGCGAACAGAACATCCAGCAGCGAGGCAAGCACAATGAGCACGACGTCTAAGCATTTCTTGACTGCTATCTTGCAACAACTCGGGTCTATTGAGGTCGGTCAATCATCCCATACTCCATCAACAGCCGGCCATGCCTCAACCCTGGCAGACCTGAAAGGACGAGCCGCCGAGCAGGCCAGATCCGCCATGCTCACACTGCATTTCCTCTTTCCACACGAACTTCTCCCTGCTCTGGACTTGGTCGACCGCAAACTCGTCAATAGACTCCGATGCCAACATGGCGACGGTCAAGCCAGTTCACTTGAAGTATTCTATGTTCAATCAGCTTCTGCTGTCACCGAATCTGTTAATCGCAGGTCGGCCAGCTCAAGGTTCCGAAATGCATGGACAGCCACGAAGATCCACTATGAAGTCAGGCTAGACTCGTGGAATTGTACTTGTGCCGCGTATGCTCAGTCGCAGCTGAAGTTGCTTCTGGCAGATCATGGTGGTGGTGCGGAGGAAAGGGTGTCAGTTGGAATCCCAGAAGCCGACCTAATCCAATCACGGCCATTGGTGGGAGGAGTCGCGACCAAATCGAACTGTCAGATACCAATCTGCAAGCACATCCTTGCCGCCGCGCTCGCCAACGCTGCGCCAAACTTGTTCGCTGATGGCTTGCAGAGCAGAGAGGTCTCGAAGGAGGAGACCGCGGCATGGTCTGCTGGTTGGGGAGAAACTTGACATTATGCTTCGTGTTTCATGCTCGCTAATTCGAATTTCTTGAGTGTCTCTCAACTAAGGCTTCTTCTTGGTCTTGTCCTTATCCTTCGTATCGTCTGCCGGCTTCTTCTCGGCTTCTCCATTCACTCCACCATTCGCCTTCTTTTCATCCTTCTCGCCCTCCTTGTTCTCACCTTCGTCCTTCTTGCTATCCTTCTCCTCTTGCTGTTTTATATTCTGGATCTTGTTGTCAATGAGGTCGTGGAAGGCGGTGATGGCTCGGACGAGAGAGCTGAGATAGATGGTCATCAACTGATCGTTCGTTTTGACCGTCATCGACCGTGCTAGCTCGCTGTTCTGTACTTGAGTCTTGCCCATTGGCTGCGATGCTGGAGATGTTGTGATGTTCGGAAGGAGATTGAAGATGTCTTGTAGATTGCCCAGAATGGCGTGGTTGACAGGCAGCTCACCATCCATGACCTTCTGCAGGTATGCGCCAATATCTCGTAACCGTAGATGTAGACCTTGCAGCGACTGCAATTGTGCTGTGATTCTTGCTGATAGTGTTCCAACCGCTACGTCTCGGATATCTCTTAGCAAGTGCTCTACACCGATCTCCTCTGCCTCTTCTGCCTCGATGGTAGATGGCGTATGTACGAACGTCTTGGATGTCGTAGTTCCGTCATCCTTGATTTCCTCGATGGCAAAGTATGCATCTGTCGGCACACCAATCTCTTTTGGCTGAACGTCGATGATGACAAGAAGAGGGTTGGGAGTATACCGCTTGAACAGCTCGTTGATCTGAAGGTCGGAGGCTCGCAGCTTCGGGCCAGAATGGTACCATCCTATCAGCTTCTCTCTTGCATTGACCTTCTTGAACATTTCCCGCATGCCCTCTACGTAGTTGTGATCGAGAAACCATACTGAAGGGTCCTTCTCATCTTCCTCGAAGGGCACTAGGGCATGTTAGACGCGCACACGATCAAAGCTCTTAGTTCTGCTCACCTGCGAAACTGTTGGATACTCTGACATTTTTGCCATCGTTTTGACCTAGAAGTACACCGACCACTCTTTTCCTCGTACCCTTTGCTGATCTGCCATAGTGATCCGCTGCAGATAGAAGTACCATAGGCGCCACAGACACTTGTCTGCTCACCAGAGACAACGTTTCCGCTGTAGTTGCAGGCATGATGATGAGACTTGTGGTTCAGGCGCGGGTCTATATGGTAGGGATATGAGGCGAGGAGGTTCAGATAGTGAGTGCGAGAAGGCGGCGAACTGGAAAATCGAGTAAGCTGGTTTAGAGGTAATGTCTTCAATTGTGAGGAATGGGCAGTAGCAGACGAAGCACTTGCACAAACGAGGCACATTACCGCATCTGCGGCAGGCACGACGCTACTACGTCGACGCACTCGAAACGGGGTATATGGCTCACGTGACCAGAAGTATTCAAGTCCGCAGAGCCACTCTTACCGATTGCCGCTGACGTTTTGATGCAACGGCACCCGCAAACAGAAGGTAGCATCGCTCATGACATTCGAGTCACTAGAAATCAACGGTCCGTCAGCACATTTGACACAGAAATGCGCATGATACAGTGAGCGTTTTCTGCTATGTAGAACCAAGCATTCTCACACCTCCGACGGAATTTATTCAAGAGCATTTGGCACTACCTCAAACCTCCAGTACTATTGGTAGATACATTCGCTGTACAGGCCTTATGATCTGCCTTCCACGTTGGGATATCTGTTTCACCGTCTTCTAGTGCCTACCTATGCTCGACCTTGCTGATATCCTCCACCCTTTCAGCCTCACCGCCATCACCAGCCTTCTCATCACGACGACCATTAGTCTCCGGCATATCCTTCGCATCATGTATATCAACAGCGACCTCGTCACCAAACAACGCAGCAATCTCCTCCAGCGTCCTCCCCACCGTCTCCGGATAAACAAAGTACACAACAGTGATGAAGATCGCGTCACATATGATGAAGATCAAGAAGTACCGCCAAGCAATATTCTCCACCGCGATCGGTGTGACTTGTACCAGCATCACCGTGATAGCATTGAAAGTGCAGAAGGCAACAGCATTTCCAGCTGCTCGAATTGGTGTTGGCATAATTTCTGACGGGTAGGTATAGCCGAAGGCATTCATGATGAAAGCATATCCGACGAGGTAGACGAACATGAAGCCCACAGTGAAGCGGCCAAGGAGCATATTCGTATTGCCTGAGGCTTGAAATCGTGCCCAAACTGACATCCTGTTAGTTCTGCTCCAGCATATATTGGATTTTCAGCGTAAACTTACAGATGACCATAGCGATCGACGCCAAGAATTGCACCCATAGTGAGCCGAGCAACGACTTCCGGCGACCAAGCTTGTCGAATGACAGAGCACCTGCGATGCAGAAGATGGTGCCTAACGTCCCCCACACTCCCACCATAACAAGTGCCATCTTGTTCGTGATGCCGAGGTACTGGTACAAAATGACTTGGTAGTTCTGCAGGGGAATGATACCAGTGAACATCGCGAAAGCGAATTGAAAGACCACGATGAACATTCGCTTGCGGTACGATGGTCGGCTGAGGACGGTGCGGATGCCAACTCGTTCACGAACTTCGAGCTCGTGCTGTGCTTTGATCTGGTTGAACTCGCGGATGTAGAAATCGTCGTCTTGTCCGGGTTTACCGCCATGGAGCCTCTTGATGACAGCCAGTGCTTCATCATAGCGGCCCTTCATGACGAGGAATCGAGGGGACTCTGGTAGTAAAGGGGTGAAAGCTGCCATGACCACTGGTGGTACGAGTTGTAGACCCAAGAACAGTCGCCAGGCAAGGTCGGAATTGATGTAGCTGAATCCAAGGCCCATCCATTCAGTCACTAGGCCGAGTCAGTCGAATTCTGCTATAAGTAGCATGAGACCTACATGCATAACCGAGGTTGATGTTCAGGTTGTATAGACCGCCGACTCTACCACGAAATTCTGGTGGTGAGATCTCGGACATGAACATGGGGCAGACGCCGAAGACAAGGCCGCAAGCTATGCCACCGATGACACGTCCAACGAACAGCATCTCGATATTCTGAGCTGCAGTCTGCAGGATAGCACCAACGACGGCACTACACATAGTCAGTCTTCACAAACTCCCTATCAGCAGGTAATACTGACACCACACAAGCAATGTAGATTGTAGGCCTTCGGCCGTATCGATCAGGTAGCCAGAAATTGCAGGCCGATCCAAAGAAGCTGCCCACATAGTAGCATGATCCTAGCGCTCCGATCGTGTTCGAATTGAAGTTGAAATAGGATATGAATCTCGGATATCCCAGGATCGAAGTCGTTAGGCCGGAGTCATAGCCATAGAAGAATGCTCCAAAGGAAAGGATACAGATGGAGTGGATATTGAACCTAGTTTAGGTCAGTGGTCCGCTCTGGACAATAACATACTTAGCCAACTCACTTGTTGAAGTGTGTCATCTTGGGAGCACTTCAGCTGTCTGTCTGAGAATAGGCTGTTGCCAGCAACGAGCTGTATTTTGGTGGACCGCAAGCTTTGAAGTATGCAGATTGTGTGCACTGTTGCGACATACATACTGAGCCATGAGTATCCGAGGGTTCGGTACGAAGCAGTTCCTCGGGCCCAAGTTCGCGGGGTAAAGCTGGGGGTTAGCGAGATCTGGGGTTAGCATTGTACAAAGCTAGCAAGGATCATACGAAAGATATGGCACCATGCAGCAGCGTTGGATGCTTTTCTGAAGTCTAGACACTGCAATAGACCGTGCACCTGGTAAGGCTGAGTCAGTATCTTCTGACTCATCACTCACCTCATGCCTGGAGCCCGCCAGCTAATACCTGATTGGACTTTCTATTTGATCTCGCAAGGAGTAAACCGTGATATTCTAAGGTGATTGTAGGGCGAGCGAGGAGTCGTCGACAACTTGCGAGCTTTATCGATGGCTAAGGGAAATTAGAAGCTCTTGATCACCTCATGTACTGCTCGCTCGTACTGGTGTCGGTGACGTTGTGGGCAACTCCACCCTTCGGACCATCTGTTGGCTCCCTCACATTTCTGACTCGTTCGGACTTGCTGGCGATAGGAGTCGCCATCTCGGGATCGATACATGTACAGTATGCCGTGGTATTTGGCAGGTGCCACAGGTAGGATCTACCAGTGAGTAACCATGGTATCAAGCGTTCGTGCATCCGCTTTCAGAGCCACCGGTCTCTGCCGTTCCTGAGCTAGGCGTCATTATCACTCCTTCTTGCATAGTAGTTCTTTCGCTGTGAGATGTTCTCAGTAGGCTTGATCGAGCTGGGAAGCACGCCGGTACATAATCGCTGTCAACATATATTGCAAAGATGGCGAGACATAACAATGTAAAGACCTTTCCTGTCCAGATGGCGGTGGCTAAGACTTGGGCGAAGACTTTCCCGACGATGCAATTGTACGACACCAGCATTGACTTCCGCAGTTAGTCGAGAAACCCACGCGATCGCATGTCGTATACTTGAATAGAATGCTCTACCAGTCTACACCACTTTGGAAGGTGTCATCGGGCTAGAATGTAAGTACCGAGAAGTTCTCGCTGCGTACAAGAGTCCTGGGTGCTTGTGGTGTGTCAGTAGGAAAAAGGCAGGTTACTGTGCCTGCACGGCTAAGGTATCGTCGCAGGCTTAACATCCCGACACAGCTCCGACCAAGCATTTTCATATGGGGATGAGAAGAGGGATATGCTCACATATGAAACCATACCTCCATTGATCCTACTGGTAAGCTGGATCTTCCGGCAGACTTACATCAAATTCACGGAAAGAACAGCTGCGTGCTTTTAGCGTCCCTTCCTCCGGAAGCTCTCCGAACAGCTCGTATGCCGGACATGCTTTGTGTAGACCTCCAGAAGCGCATTGTGCATCGGGACAGCTCATTCGGACTCTCCCTTGAACATCATCGTAGCAGGTCATTCGTGCTCGTTTCTACAGAAGTTGAGGCTGATACTCGGTGGAGACTCACCACTTCGTACAAGGTCGCATCAAAGCTTGGCGCTAATTTGCTGGTTGTGAGCTCGGTAGGTAGTTCGGGGAAACGTAAGAACAGAGCTACTTGTACCGACTTTCGTGCTTTCAGTGCTGTTGGCCTAGTCAACAGTCCATTTCCATAACCACGATCCTCGACATATTCACCTATTTCTACATCCTCGATATTCCCAGCTTTGCCTTGGTCCGGCTATCGTTCATCTCACCCACATATCATGTCCGACCGACAAGTTGAAGACCTGAAGTTGCAGGTCGCCAACCTCACAGCTCGCTTAGAAAAGCTGGAGGGTGAGAACAAACCTGCACATTCGAAGAGCCCTGCGGAAGCTATGCGCATGATCTTGATCGGTCCGCCTGGTGCCGGTAGGTTGTTACAGACCTCAAAAGAAAGAGACATACTGACACGTGCGCAGGTAAAGGAACGCAAGCTCCTAAGATCAAGGACAAGTATTGCGTCTGCCATTTGGTATGTGCTTCGAAATACTGCTTAAGGACCTGTCTGACAGCTCTAGGCCACTGGCGACATGCTCCGAGCTCAAGTCGCGAAGAAGACACCTCTGGGTCGGGAAGCGAAGAAGATCATGGACCAAGGTGGTCTAGTCAGCGACGATATTATGATCAACATGATCAAGCAAGAGCTGGACACGAACAAGGAGTGTCAGAATGGGTATAAAAGTCAAGTTTGCTATGCGACCAAGCTAATAGCTGCAGATTCATCCTTGATGGCTTCCCACGAACAGTAGCCCAAGCTAACGGGCTCGATGACATGCTGCAAAACAACAACAAGCCTCTAAAACATGCTGTTGAGCTTCAAATAGACGATCAACTTCTTGTCGACCGTATCACAGGTCGACTCATCCACCCTGCCTCCGGCCGATCCTATCACAAGGTCTTCAACCCTCCAAAGGATTCCATGAAGGATGATGTGACGGGCGAGCCTTTGATCCAAAGATCCGACGACAATGCCGAGGCCTTGAAGAAGAGATTGGTGACATACCATGACCAGACCGCTCCAGTCGTGGCCTACTACAAGAAAGCCGGCATCTGGTCTGGCATTGATGCAAGCAAAGATCCAGGTACCGTGTGGAAGAGCATGCTGGGCGTTTTCGACTCGAAGCCTCAATCAAGCAGCATTCTTTCCAAGATTGGTCTGAAATAGACCATTACGGCTGGCGCTGCAGATCGATTGCGATACTATCCCGATGAGATGATGAAGATAACCCCTTGTTAACATAGTCATGTGCAAAAAGTGTTACTATATCCGACCATGTGGGATGGAGTTGGACAGGGATTTGAGAGGGATTCCAGTTGTGGTAGTAAGTGCCATATCACAATGTACATGATCTTTCAAAGGGCGGGTTTCGGCTCGCTCTACCTTTCACCCACGATCTCCCTGCTCCTCGCAAAACAGCAGCCGTCAGATTACCCAAAGAAGTTGAGAGTGAAGGTACTGACACATCTTCGATGCTCGAACAAGACATCCTGACGTGGACCCGTGATACCCCAGCTTCGTGCCAAAGATACCTGGTTTCGCGGCTTTCGTCGTCCTTTGCTCTTTCGTGACCATCCGTAGAGCACAACTGAGCGGACGCGAGATTCATCATGGACTCAGTCGGCGACATCACTAGATGAGACATATCATACTGAAGCAGCGAGGCGGGTACAGCTTGGCACGAATCCGCAGCGTTATCTAACTATCCGCATCTGCGATGAGCGACGGCCAATTCAGGCTGTTTTGCAGTCGAGGAAGACCAGTTCAGACGGCTCGCGAGCTGCTGAGAACTCCGCTCCTACCCCACCACTGGCAACCTTGAAAATGACGTCTGAAGCATGAGACATCAGAGAAGTACTTGGTCAATGATATTTCCAAGGGCGCTCCGGCAGTCGAGTACACATTTCCGAGCTCTCTCACATAGTTTCACCAGGCAAAGCAGCTCAAGGACAGCAAATATGACTTCAAAATCCGACCCGAAAACAGTAAGATGGGGCATGATGGGTAAGCCGACTACTCCCTCCTGAAAGCATTACGCTAACGCACTTCAGCCACTGGTGGCATCGTGCAGACATTCACGAAAGATATCCTTGTTGACCCAGTAACTCGAGGGGTCGATGATATCAAGCACGTCGTAACGGCAGTAGCATCGTCCTCGTCGAAAGACTCAGCCGACAAGTTCGTGGCCAACTATGTAGAAGGAAAGCAAGGAGATACGAAATGTACCGCCTACGGCTCCTACAAAGAGCTTGTCCAGGACCCAAATGTCGACATCGTTTACATCGGCACTCCTCACAGCCATCACTACCAGAACTGCCGGCTAGCCTTTGAACACAACAAGCCGGTTCTATGCGAGAAGGCTCTTACTGTCAATGCTGAACAAGCTAAGATCCTGTTCGACGAGGCCAAGAAGCGCAATTTGTTCTTCATGGAAGCCGTGTGGACGCGCTACTTCCCTCTTAGCATTGAGATCCGCAAACTCATCCAGGACGGCAAGATCGGAGAAGTCATTCGAGTTCAGTCGGATCTGTCAATAGGCGCGATCCCAGAAGAAGCTTTCGATGCATCTCATCGAATGGTCAACAAGGATCTAGCAGGTGGCGCGCTACTCGACCTGGGAATCTATGCTCTGACCTGGCAATTCCAGACAGTCTACCATACCTTACCGAAGGAGAAGCGAAAAGCACCGAAAGTGGTAGGTACGCTTATGACACAAGAACCAAGGACAGGCGCGGATGAGGCTACATCAATGCTACTCGAATTTCCGGTGAGCACACCCTCGGGCAAGCGGAACACGCATGGGATAGCTACGACCGCACTGCGCGCACATTTCGACTTCGAGAGAGACCAGGTCGGAGCCACGCCTGCTGTCCGGATCTTCGGTGAGACAGGAGAGATCCAAGTTTTCGGACCAATCTACAGACCGAGCAGATACCGTCTTACCTTCCGAGACAAGGAAGAGCGCATCCAGGACTTCTCGTTTGTCTTTCCGGGGGACATTCATGGTATGTCGTGGGAGGGAGATGAGGCTGCAAGGTGTTGGTTAGAAGGGAAGCTGGAGAGTGAGACTATGGGGTGGGAGGAATCTTTGGTAATCATGCAAACTATGGATGAGGTAAGAAAGCAGGGAGGGTTGACCTACCCGGAGAATATCGAGTCGACGGAGTACCCAATTGATTTGGCGGCGAGAGGGGCGTGACATACGCAGACTGTGAATCGAGAGTAAGGTGTTGTTTGGTGAGAACAGGTAAGACCGGCATGTATATGAGTGTTCTGTGGGTTCAAAGCGCAAGTGCTGCGTAGGTGATGGTCGAGGCAGTCATGCACGAAAAGACGAAGGACAGCCACACATTCTGGGAAAGTGCGACGGGAATACCGCGCTTCTCTGTAGCAGGCTGAGTAATAGAATGGAAGCCGCGAGTAGATTCCATCAATCCTCCTCATCTTCACCGTCCCTCATCATTCTCATCCATCTACCTACTTCACCTAATACAAATGCTTGCATAATTCTAGAACCTTTCCTATTTCAGCACAAATTTAAGCTCCAACCAGGAGATCTCTTGGCAATATTTTTTTCCTTCACCGACCTCCAAATCAAGCTACGGTCTCGTGACAGCCTGATCACATCTCTCGTTGCTGCCTATCCTCAGCTCCGTACCTTCTTGTCACATCAGTACAAGAAACAAAATTCTTACAATGGCAGACCAAGAACAATACCAAGATGGTCAAGGCGAAGAACGACCACGTCGTCAGTTCCAGCAATACCCACAACGCTCCAACGCGTCCAATAATTGGCGTGTAAAGGATGACACTCCCCGAGCAGAACCGCAACTACGGCAGAATAGACAAAGTGGCGCTTTTGGCTCACCTCGGACATTCGGCGGCCAAGGCCAACAACGAGAGACTAGCGACACAAGACTCTACGTCGGCAACCTCCTCTACTCAGCTCAAAAAGATGACATCTTGCAATTCTTCAATGAGAACGGCTTCAACGTTGCTAATATCAGCATGTCAATTGATCCAGAGACTGGCCGCAACCCATCTTACTGCTTCGTCGACTTCGAAAACCCCGAAGATGCATCACGCGCCATGGACGACCTGAATGGTAGAGACGTTCTCGGACGAACAGTGCGAATCAGCCCTGGTGTTGCACGAAAATCGAACTTTGAGGGTGGTGAAGGACCGAGACAGTATGGAAGCCCGAGAGGGGTTGGCGACAGACAGCAGGGTAAGCATTTCATTCCTTATTCAAGATCAATCTAACAACGACAGACGGCGGCAAACCACCATTCGAACGTTCAGGCTACAGCCGCGACGGCCAATCTCGACCATCCTTCCAAGACCGTAACAGCAACCAAGAGAGCTCAGGTCCAGTCAAAAGACTCTACATGGGTAACCTCCCCGCCATCGAATCAGCAGACGACGTCTCCCAAGCAATTCACACTCTAATCGACCCGCTTGGTATCGAAATCACAAACATCAGTAATCTTCGCGCACCACATGAGTCTAAGGCCGCCGAGCCAGGCGATCACCATTACTGCTTCGTCGATCTAGCAAAGCCAGAGGACGTCGATGCTGTGATTGAGGCGTTGGATGGCAAGCCAGCACCGTGGTCTCAGGACGGCAGCAGCACGCTACGAGTGAACAAGGCACGGGAGCAAGCTAATCGGCGGTTTGGTGGGGAAGGTCGAGGTGGATACGGTGGTGGATTCCAGAGTAGGAGAACGGAGGGGCAGAGAGATTGGAGGACTGCTGGACCGAGACAGGAGGGCCAGTAGATTTGGTGGATCAAGTGTGTGACGACGGCGAAGGAGGTTTGCAGGCTGATATCGATGGGGTTGGCGCTGTACTACGTATGGATTGTGTGGTCAGAATCGGAGGTGCTTGCTGAAGGTGGGAAAGTGAGGATACGAGTGCATCTTTGGTAGTGGTGGATGCTTTCTACGATTGCAGCTTTGATAGCGGTCCATGCTTTCTACAATGTCATGAGGTGGCCTTGTATGGACGAAGCGTTGCATCCCTCGACGCAATTACAGAGACCTTGCTTGCTGTGTGAGCTTGCGCCTTGTTCTTGCCTACCTGGCGCACCTGCTTGTGTGGAAGCTGCATCCGGTTTAGCGCCGGTATCATATTCCCTTCTTGACTTGGTCCTGAACGTCCGCAACCTCAGACTTCTGCCGCCGTTTTCGTGCTTAGCTAGACATTTCTCTCTCCTGAAGCTCAAGGCGACTTCATAACTGCCTACAGATCTTTCTTATAGCATGAGGATCAGGAAAGGTGTCGTCGGCCACTATGCTGTATGAAGTAAGTTCACAACATGTCTGTACCTGGGTTTTATTGGCCCTCCTTCGCTTTCGATGCATCTGAAACACGCAAAGAAGCACTCCAGACGCAAAGCAGAAGCAAAATGAATCTTCGCCAGACCGCTATCAGGCTTCCGAAAGTCCTTGTAGCTGGCTTCGAAGTTGACCAGTGGTAGCTGCCATGCAGTTCTTGGCTGCGTCAACTGTGCAAGAGGTCATCAGGCTGAAACAAGCACTGCCACAGCACGGCTGATAGGTCATAGTTATGTGCGCACCGCTGACGTTGATTGCTTTCATTGATATTGATTGCTTCCACTGTCGGTTAAAGCAAAGCTTGCATCGACTATCGTTGCGGCATGCTTGCCAATGCTGGGCCTGCGCCGGCCTATCGCCCGTCGATATGCATCTAGAAATCACGCAACCTGCCGCCAGCATACGAAAGCTCTCGCCCTCTGATGCTTTACTAACATTCTCGGACCTACAAGATACGAACCTTGCAGGATATGGATTGGATCTAGAATCACGACTGTTGTTTCGCCATGTTCCCTTTCCCTGTAGCGGACCGGACCTTATCAGACTGCTTCGCATCGTGCCTGGCGAAAATTCAGAACCGATTGTTTGCTCACTACAAGAAGAAAACTTGAGCGTAGGCCGCGAGCGATATGTGGCGTTATCATACATGTGGGGCCCGGCGGTCGAAGAGAAGGTCATCTTCATCGATGGAAAGCGGATGCCAGTCAGGAAAAGCCTATGGCTATTTCTTCAACGAGCCAGAAGTTTGTTCCCAAATACAAACTTTTGGGTAGATGCTATCTGTATCGATCAGCACAACAACGATGAACGTAGTCAACAAGTACACAAGATGGGGAGGATATACCTGCAGGCTCAAAAAGTGCTAATATGGCTCGGCGAACAGAAACCGCAGATTAACGACTGGATACCTGTCCTCTTACACAGTTTCCAACGACGCCACTCGCTGCTTGGACAGCCAGGGCATCTTCCTTTGATACTAGATGCACTTGTAACAGTCCTCAACTTCCCGTACTGGTCCAGAACCTGGATCATACAGGAGCTTTATCTTGCGAGAAACATCGAGCTGCTCTACCAGAGTTTCACCATCGAGTGGGAAGCATTTTGGCAAGGCTATGACAGAATCATACACATGAACCTAGGGAAATTTGTTTGGCAGGAGGCCTGGCAAAGCGCCATAACGTCCAAGGCGGTACATCACCGCGCAGTCCGACAATGCCGGATAGGTGAGCAAACGAAAGAACACATAGGGTCTCTTAAGCCTTACAACGTTCGGAACGACTTGCCACAGCTTCTCGACCAGTACGCAGACACTCAGTGTGGCGATCTACGCGACAAAATCTACGCTTTACTTGCTCTTGCCAGAGGAGGCGACAGCGTCGCTGTCGAGTACCGCGAAACTCCAGCAGCGCTTGCCTCTCGCGCCTTCAATCATTGGTCTCCACGGGTTCAGGAGAACTGCAAGGCAAGCTTTATAGAACAGCTGTTGAGAGCCTTGGACATCTCAACGCCAGCAAATATCCCGTGGCTGTCAAGATGGCTGGTGCAACTCGTTCCCATGACGTATTATTATATTCCTCGTGTGGATAAGGTCGATGTATCGCGGGTATCAGTTCGTCTCCGATATTTCCTCAGGGCATGCAAAGCTTGTGGTGAGATCAATAACGACCTAGCAAACGACAATCACGTATACAGGTGCACCAATGAGGTCAGGCAACATCCGACTTCCGATGTTGCATGCTTCTTTGGGGAAAGCCCCACCCCTCAGGTGCTTACCAAGTTGACAATGCTCTGCAACCATCGGACGCTCCTTGTACCCGCGAACGGAGACCTTTGGTATAGTCGTGGAGCATTCCACGCTATCCTGAAGCTTTTGTTCCTCCGTCCCCGCGAACTCGAACGCCAGAGCTTACCACTCGACACCAACCTATTCGAGCATGTCGTTGAGCTACTTCTTGGCGATGATACTGCTACACGAGCGCGATTTTCGGAGTCTGATTTACGGCGAGTGTTCCTTGGTCATCTTAACATTGAAGTGACGCCGTTCCTCGACTATACTGAAAATGAAGTGAAGCGCCACCCGTGTCCGCGGTTGTGGGCTAAGTGGAAAGCTGGCTACGATTTTCTCCCTGGTAACTTTGAGTCTTTGACATCGGACGCTAACGGGCGCCGTCCCGTCGCCAACAATGGCGGGATGGTCAATCGCAAAAAGTACCTACGGACCACGCCTTGCCGAGATTGGAAGCTTCTTGGTCAATAGGCAAAGGAAGCGAGATGGATCCTGAACTTTTTACATTCATAACCCAGAGAAAAGGCGGTTCTCAGAGAGCGCGGTCGTGTTACGAACGGCGATAATGCCTACAGCAGGCCGGTACGGCTCGTCGCCCACGTCTGTCATGACGCTCCGCAGGGTGTCGCTAACATACTCAACCTCTGAAGTTCTGGTGGTGCTTCTCCCGGTGGCTGGTTGGGGAGGTCACGGATGGAGAAGAGTCCTTAACGTCCTTGAGGACTGCGGCAAGCAGAGGTAGCAGCAGAAACCCTGTGTATCTGGTCACCACGTTTGTGGTGACCCCTATCTAGGTAGCTGGCTCGGTCTCCTGAGAACTGATAAGTAGCGTGCATACTGAGCGAGCAGGGGCGCAGTCAATAACCATCTATATTGGCCATCTTGTGAACATACCATTCGAGGCAACGCCACGGGAGAGGATATTGTCAGCGTAGGCATTTGTATTCATCCTGGTCAGGTATTCTTTGGTTCAATTTTTTCTGTGCAACATGCTCGAATAGCCGGCATAGCATGCTCGGAACTTCTTGACTATTGCTTGAACTTCTCTTGCTTGCCTGGTCCATAGCTTGAAAGGACGTTCCCATGTTGTCAGATCTAGGGCCATTGATGAATCACAACCTGCTCAATCCATCCTCTGTTATTGCTTGAACCGACTGCCCAGCAGGTGTAGCCCTTGCAACCATATTGTTTCGTGAATGAACTCCTTTGCCCAGTAAACACCTATGCCCAGCTTCTCAATCCACCCTCCTGCCATCCTCATGCCAAATCCCAGACCTCAACTCCATGGACTGGACCTGGTCACCCTCCTCCTCCCCTTCCTCATCACCACTCTCAACCGAAGTGGCATCATCCTCCCCCTTACATCCACAAGCCCACCCCACCTTCGCGCACCAGTCGCACACCGCCAACCCACACTCACACTCCAGCATGCGATCGTACGTCCACCCCGGATCCTCCACAAGCTCAACACCACACAGACACCGTCTCGGACACTCAGGGTGCGTATCACCCTCCTCAACCGCCCCCCGACACCGAAAGCAGCTGAGCTTGCCGCACGATGAGCACCCAAGGAACTGGTACCCGTCGTCGAAGCGGCGGACGACCTGCGAGGCCGGGATCTGTGCGGCGCAGTGACCGCACCGCACGACGTCGACGTCTGTCGGGACGCTGAACTTGACTATGTAGGCGGCCTTAATGTCCGCGGAGAGGAAGTTGGGACCGAAGGTGTCTTCGGCGGCGGAGAGGGGGATTTCTTGCCCGCAGGCGCAGGAGGGGTGGTTTGTGCGAACGCCGTCGCAGGCGAGGCCGAAGTTGGCGAGGAGGCAGTCTCTGTGGTAGTGGCAGCTACCACAGGCGTGACTGCAGAAGATCGCGCAGGCTGCGATCTTGTCGTGGCAGCAGGTGCACTGCAGCACTGGGTATTGTTAGCTAGTTGTCCTGGTATGAATGATGATTTGCTTACTTTTGTCTCTGTTCGATTGCGTCGTCGTTGATATGACTGTTGTCCAAAGTTCTGCTTGTGTGTGTGCGTCTGCTTTGGTCGAAACAAATTCGGTTGTGTGATTTTGAAATTATTGCGGGATCTCCTTATCATTTCCCTGAAGATATTCCACATGGCTAGGAATCAATGCCAAGCCCCACTGATGGGGAGCGGAAGCCTTTCATTCTGCTGCAGGCAGTAAGGGACGGATTCCGCTCGGGATCCTCACCAAAGTAAGCAAGCCTGTTGACAAGACAGTCCAGGTCGTCGACAGCAACGAACCAGCTCATTGTAAATATCAGTGTCCTCACCACAATGACACGGAACTAACAACCATGCGAGCAGACACTACCTCACACCACAATGACCAGCACCAACCAACCTCTCCTCCTCCCTTCAGTTCCTTCTCTCGGCGGCCTACCTCTTGAGCTATTCCAGCTCATCATCAACCACCTCGAAGGCGACCAGGCATGGTACGCCATTCGAGACCTCGACCGAGCCTGCAGAGCTTTCCATAAGCTCTTCACAGACAACGACCGCCTTCGGGCACAATACGAAAGAGCAAGGGTGGAGAGTCACCGGCGGCTGAGTATGGTGTTGGCGGCGTTGCAGACCAGCTCGAGCCAGGGGTTGAGATTGGAGTGATCAGCAAGAGAGGTATCAGGGAAGGATGCCATGGTGAAGAGGCAACGATTTGAGACCTCAATAAGATGCCTGTCGTTCACGTTCTTCCTTGCATTGACCTTCTCTCAGATTGCTGCCAGAAAGAGACTGGTACCTTCACATATTGATCGGCGATGTGCATGCGTTGAGAACCACTTCACACATTGCTGGAACCGAGACTGACGAGACCTTAACCCTATGAGCAATTCCCTGTGTCTAGCGGTACGACACAAGATCACATACAGCCGCAGGAGACCCAAGGATGGACGGTCCATACAGCCCTCCCGTTATGGATACAAGCTGCCCCCTGAGAGATGTTCCAGGACGCCCAGGTCTGAGTTACAAGCTGCAACATGACAGGTAAGGAGGTCTTCTCATAACCTTGCAGCAGCATGTGAACGGCGCAACAGCATGCACATCTGGGCCCCGTCTTGCATCGTACCAAAATGCGATCTGGCGCCAGAAGAACTGGCCGTACTCACTTCCAGGTGGGACGCTAGGAGCCGGACAGACGTACTAGCATATTGTCTATCCCTCAAGGGCATAGCTTTGGCCCAGAGGCTGTCTCTCATTTCGGTTGCCCAATTGAGAAGCTGTTTGAAGCCTAAGACCGGTGGCCAGCTGCCGCGAATGTGCCCATCACACGATGTCGCTGGATGGGGATGTTGACCGTCCTCGCTGTGGCAACAGGTGGCGACCAGGATTCGATGGCCTGGAGCTCGTACGCATTCTCATGATTCGTGGCCCACAGATTCAGAACTCGAGCACCTACCGTGAGATTGGCCCAGCATACCCGCTGGTGAGCCACCGAGTCGTGCTTCGTACTGTGGACACTCGTCTGAGAATACGACCCATTGCCTGTCGAGTCCCACGCCCGTGGCTTCAGACCAATTGGTTCTGAGGCTCCGTGAGCTGGTACGGCTGTGATAGATATGCCCGTGTCTTTGCGAGTCCTGCCTGCATGGACGACGAGTGATCAAGCGGCGCTTCCTGCTGTAGATGGTGCTGCTTCGTCGTGCCTCAAGAAGAGCCCGTCCTCGGCGCCGGACACCACCACGGCCAGATACCCATTTCCGAAAGCGATGGGGCTTGCAATACGTGCCCGGTATCACTACTGATTCAGCAGAGGTTTTGTGCTCTTCTTGACAGTGATGTCGACTGCCAGGGAGTAGCCATCGGGACTACGCCGAGCTACTGAATTCGAAGCCTAACCTGTCGGTGCTAAGCATGACTGTACTGAGCATGAAGGTGTATGTGCCCAATTCGCACAGATGTGCTGCTGATGATGTTCAACCAACATTCTGCAGGCAGAGAGGCTGGCCAGGACCGAATTCCAGATGCACAATGAACATGGCCTAGCAGCACGGTCCTCGGATCTGTCCTCCTGTTGCAAGCATGTAGACGGGGCTGCTGGTAACGCGAGTCACCAGGTGACTGTGCCTGAAGACTGCCATTGTTGAGCAGGGTATCTGGCAAAGCTGAACGTGCTAACACCCGGAATTGCAGGTAACTCGTGCATTTCTAAGCTGCAACGCTGGACGTGGCCCGCGATAGCGACTTCTCCTGCAACAGGTAGTACGATGAGCCGGATGTCCTTGCTAATGCCTGACAGGGAGGTCTTCGCTAAAGTCTGTTACACGACTGCCATAACCATTGCTCCGGCTGTCGGGTATACGGTCTGTCCTTCTCTTTTGCTACATCTTCCTTGCGGCTCGAAACCATCCTATATTTGGACTCGTCAAGGCGTTGACGGCAACAAGCACCATATGAGCACCGAAGACGGGTGGGAAGACAGGCGGAGAATGTTCGTTTTTGTGGGAAAATGCATCCTAGCTGGCGGTCGCGAACGGGTGGGTGTCGACCGGAAGTGAGGGATAAGGGCGGGTTCAGCATGGGATTCTCATGGCGAGTGCTTCTTGCAGACTCATTACAGCAGTAATGGATTGCTGCAGCATGATACTGTTGATGTACGCAAATATAGAGCATCGAAGCGAGGTGGTGGTATTGGTTTGGTGGGTGGCTGCTGGCTGGAAACCATGCAAAATCCCCGATTGGCTTTTGCTTGTTGCCTTGGCATCGCAGACGCGACTTCCTCAACTCAACCTCAATTACCAACTTATCTCTACCTCTTACAACGACAGCTTTGCTCTATTGAAGTGGCGACGTTTGTGTGAGACTTGTCAACCTCTACGGACTAATGTTCGCAATGCTTTTCTCTCTCCAGCTTCACACTTTCCGTTTGCTTTCCGTTGTCTACTAATTCCGACGCAGCATTCCGAGATGACTTGCTCGACACTCACCTCCTCACCCACACTACATTGCCTCGCTACCATCATGTTCAGCTCTCGGCCTTTCTCACTCGGAAAACGCTTACATAGATAGGGCCGAGCAGTGGTGAACCTGCCGCGATGGAATCAATCTAATCCGCAGCATCCCCAACGAGTCGAAGATTCAACGCAAGCAACACAGGCAACAAGCTCTCAAATAATTGGTATAAGAAGGTACACACTAAAGCGATCAGCACGGACTGTTGAACACACGCCGCTTCTCTTGAAGCAGAGGTCATAACCCAAGCTTAGCGTGCTGGGAAAGCCAGGAAGAATATCGTCGCTTACCATGAAGTCATGCCCACGAAACTACAAGGTAAACATGTCGTTGAATGGGATGTGTCCCTTCCACAAACCCGTGCTGCAGTCTACGGTCTGGAATCTGTGTGCACGCCCGCTTGTTCGATGACTGAAACGAGCAATGTGCTCAAGCTGTCCTTGGATTCCTCAGAGTGGCTGATTCATTTGCTCACATCGAAAGAAGCAGGTGGAGATGTACCGTATGTATCCGGAACATGGCTCAAGCATATAACACCCCCAAGTCGGACCCTCGAGCTGGTGTCGTCACTGAGCATGGCACCATGTTGATTTGACAGTTCGAGGCAATCAGCTCATAAGGATACCTCAGGTGTTTGTCTTTGTTGAAACTCCCTATGCCACTCCGAATGCCCACGTTCTCGTGCAACCAGCAGAGGATAGGCGACATACGAGCAGCCGATGTGCTTGCGAGTTGCAGCATGAGAGCAAGAAAGCAGACTCCAGCCAATGCTGCGCTGCTAATAAAGTGAGCTGTGCTGCAGCAGGTATGGGCCAGGAGCATCTCGCATGCTTCAAATGTTGTGACCATTGGCTGCCATTGCCGACCAACGAGCATGCTAAGTAGAGAGTCATCCACCACAGCCCAACCCTTTTGCAGAAGTCAACTCATGGTGACTGCCACACAGAATGACTGTCGGTCGAGCAGTTTGAACCATGTTCCCTGGCCCCTGGGTCAAACTCCCTGCGTTCAGGTAATATGCACGCCCTGTTTTGCGGTAAGTCAAACATGGTAAAGGACCAAAAAGTGCACAAACACAGGCACATGAGTCTCGGTGCAGCAGGATTGTATTCAGCCGCTACGGCGCTACAGTGCGCTCTAGGTCTTCCAGGATTGGACCTACGTGCCCATGGCACTACCACCACCCAACAACAACCGAACCGAAGAAGAACTGAGGCTGGACCAAGGCTCTACATCAAGGTACCCCATCCAGCATATTGTGCTAGAACTGCCGCAGCCCGCCTCTCGACCACCCACCGCGCCCTCGCTCGTTAGTACCGCTGTCGGCACCCATTGCAGTCCCTCAAATGTTCACCGAGAACGCGGCAAGACCCGCGCAAGTCTCTGAAGGCGCTGTGGTGGCCTTGGTTCTCGAGGTGCTCGAACACCATGCAGAGGAGCTCGTTGGGGAGGCTGGCCAAGGAGGCAGAAGACATGGTTGCAGTATTGTTTTGGTATTGTTTCTGTTGTTCTTGTTAGCTGATCAGTTCTGCTTCACCATGCCAGGTACGTCCTCGGCGACGGTGTGGCAACTTACGAGGAGAGAGGTTCAGACAAGTCAATTGTTATACACAGTGCAAATGTTACTGTCGACAGCCTGCGTGAAATATTAGCCTGCCGCAGCTTGTCTTGGCGGGCCCCGGAATTATCTTCAGAGCCTTTCCGCATTACATCTGCGTCAACGCTATCAACACCATACTCACCGACCAGAGTCGTTCTATACGCAATTATCTTGTCGAATACGGCTACATCAGCGACAAGAACAATGTCTCAACCATCTGCAGCTCCAGGTAAGTAGCACAGTAATCAGATGTTACGCAAGTACTGACACCGAAGCTACTAGTCCGATGCATGATCTGCCGATCCTCGCTGCGGCCTGGGGGTGGCAGGGTATACTCGCACCGCTGCGGCCAATGTCACATTTGCCGGTCTTGCATGAGGAACATCTTTTTCGAGGCGACCGACCAGCGCAGCCAATTTCCTGCCGAATGTGGTTGCGAATCGGCCGCACCCAGTGTGCAAGAGATTCTGCTTCTGGATGCGGAGAACGAATTTGGCAACGACTTCCTGCCCGACCGGCAAAGAGAGAGATACAGGAAGTGGAGCACAAGTGATCGCAGCGTGATGGCTGTCCCCTGTCATCACTGCAATACTGCGCTCAGGACTGAAGCCATTGTGACAGCTGTCTACAACGGCCGCCAGTTCGTCAAGTGTCCGAACGATGCTTGTAGTAGAACAACCTGTGTTCGATGTCGTGGGCCTGAACATCCCATCAGTCAGGATGGCAACAATTGTCAGGAGATAAGGTGCGTCTGTGGCAAGGAGATGATTCCTGGAGAGGAGGATCTTTGCACAGTCTTGTTCATCATTCGCGTAAATGCCAAAGCCGGGGAGGTTCTCTCGGTAGTCTGGTTCAATTTCTGCTACACGTCCCATGAGATCCAATACCTACCATGTTTGGGCTAGGATAGGGCGACGACTTCGCAGCATACTGTGTCCCTGTCGGACTTGCCGTAGCCAGGAGCTTTATTTGAGCTAACCCTTTTTGTAAGCCTGAACTCTATTTGGCTTTTTTGAAACAGGGTTCGACTGCCCATCTCTACCCTTTCACTCTACACTTGTTGTCAGATAAATTGCACTATTGAAGATGTGCGAAATGTTGTCGATCAGGTAATGGAGTGCAACATAATGTTTGCTCGAAACATCACACGCTAGAAAAGAATGGCACCTTTCTATCCTTCATGTCCACACACCACGCTCATTGACCAGTTTCAAGTTCTCATTTCCTGATCTCCTCTGTCGTCGCTCGTTTCAACTGAAAGACATTTATCGACGATGATGGCCATAATCCCAGCCGTCATGTTCATGGCCAGCAGCCTCGCTATGCTGGCCACTGCACAAGAAGCTAGCTCAACGGCGGAAATCTTCTTCCCAGTCGCAGAAGGGGACCAGCCTTACGATGCGTCGATCATTGCGCAGGTAAACAGCAGGACCTTGAATGTCTAAATCTTTACTTATGCTTCAACAGGATGCCGCAGCTACAACTATGGCCATCGTCTGCGCCAGTCCTACTGTCGTCAGTTGCGACTTCCCAAGTCCGATGACGGTGACTGTAGGGCCGTCAACCTTCCACCATAATCCGACGGGTATATGGAACATCATTGGAGAGATCGACTGTACCCTGACAAACAGTGGGAAAGAAGGAGGAGTATGTGGGATGACTGCAGGAGTATACGACGAGGATGATTTGAATAGTGCTACTACTCGATCTGATAATGGATGGCTCGATATTTCTACGCCAGCGCCGAGTAGTGAGACTAGCACTTTCAGCTTCTCTACAGGTACAGAGCTCGGCTCCATCACGATCACTATGGCTGCACAGGAGGTCCAGGCGACTGCTACTTCGACAAGCGCAACTGGTACAGCGATGGGGTCGGGTAGCACATCGAGTGCCGGTGCTGCGACCAGCGGAAGCAGCAATCCAACAGCTTCGGCGACGGCTCGTACGTCCAGCAATGGGGCGGGCCAGATTGGCGGGGTTGTCCTCTCGAGCGCATGCGTTGGCTCTATGTTGCTGCTCGCAGTTCTTTGGTAGAGCTAGGTATCAGAGTCATTTGCGGCTAGCTGCCATACATCTCATGAACAATAATTGAAGCCACACGAACACAATATATCCATGCTCCTCTCGTCTCCAAATATTCTCCCTCCTCCGCCATGAACACCGAGGTGATGAAGGCAAGGGTGGACGGCCATTCTCCGACCCAGCTTCAAGCTCGCTCCCAATTCTTGGCGGTATCCCAACAAAAAGGGTTCTGAGGTTCCGCAGCGCTAAAAGTTCCCTCAGGTACCACCTCCATCAGTCCGCCTATGGCGTCGTTGCAGTAAGCGAGCCGATCGGGCACTGCAAAGCTCGTGGCCAGAACAGATTCAACCTTTGGATCTCTCCTGCATCTCGAAGATATCAGCACTTCTACATCTCCAATAATTCTATCTCAAAGATGCACATGTTGACATCTCTATGATTCACATGCCACTTCTCTACTTCACATGCTTCGTTGCCATACTGTCGACCTCGGGTCCAGTATGATGAACGACCAAGTCGCTGATCCTGCTGAGCATTGCCTAGTAGTGGTGTGAGCTTGGCTAGATGACGGGGTAGTGGGGTGGTCAGAGCAAGTGGCATTCTCTAGCTTCACTGGTTCAGCGGTCAAAGCACGGCTCATTGATGTGCCACACGCAAGTAAGACGATAGGCCGAAGGTTGGACAGATCTTGAACTGCAGTAAGAGGCGCAGCTGCAATATCACAATAAATTCAAGTGCCATCACTCGTATCTCGTGTCGAGCATTTGTAGCGTTTGCGTCGAAAACTCGAGCTTACATTCTAGCGATCGAAGCTCTAAATCTACCTCACCGCCCTGACTTTCGGGGCACGTTCCAGGCATGAGCGTCAACCAATAGCGAGCCGCTGACGGTCCTCTCCTTACCTCTAAACCTATCTAGATCAATGCCCTGACCTTAGCTCGGTACCCTTGATGGAATGAATCGATAACCTTGTCGATAAAATTTTGGGGCAGTCTAAACAGATCTACTCTTGACCATCCACAAATTCTGGCAGCTGCAGACAAAGTGATAGAAGCCCATCCCACATTTCTCCTACTCTTCGTCCCTTCCTCATATCACTCTCAATAAGTGTTTGTATCGTTCCTCCCTCTTCAGCTGTGGGCTGCAAGATCTCTCAACACTTTTTCCTCACCACATTCTCACCCCCACCACCACCATGGCCAGCACCGCCATCTCCTCCTCCAAGCCTGCGCTACGTCGTATGGCAACAGCAGACGCCAGTGACTCTGCTGCGACATCGACAAACATTTCTCCAATCGATAGCCCTCGATCGTCCCCGTCCTCAACATCCTTGTCTTCCCTTGCTAGCGACAGTGAGATCATTGCAAGCCAGAAGCAGCAAAAGCAGACGTTAATCGATGGATATGGAAATGAGTTCGAAGTACCAGACTATACCATTGCCGATATTCACAAGGCCATTCCAAAGCACTGCTTCGAAAGATCAGCTGCAACTGGTTTGTACTATGTTGCTCGAGATCTCATCTCGCTCGGCGTCACCTTCTACCTTTTCAACCGGTTCCTGACACCTGAGAATGTCCCCAACTTCTACCTCCGAACAATAGGCTGGGCGCTTTACACCGCGGTACAGGGTCTCTTCGGTACTGGTCTGTGGATTTTGGCTCATGAGTGCGGTCACCAAGCATTCTCGCCTAGCAAGACCCTGAACGACACCGTCGGATGGGTGTGCCACTCTATCCTGCTTGTGCCATACTTCTCATGGAAGATCTCCCACGGAAAGCATCACAAGGCCACCGGTAACATGGAAAGAGACATGGTTTTCGTGCCAAAGACAAGGGAACAATATGCCTCCAGGGTCGGTCACCTCGCCCATGAGCTTCACGAGCTAGCCGAGGAGACTCCAATCTGGACTCTCATTTACCTTGTCGGTCAACAGCTCGGTGGATGGCCGGCGTACCTCATCAACAATGTCACCGGTCACAACAACCACGAGATGCAGAAAGAGGGCCGAGGGAAGGGCAAGAAGAACGGCTGGTTCGGTGGTGTCAACCATTTCGATCCGAACAGCCCTCTGTACGAGGCAAAGGATGCCAAATTGATCCTCCTCAGTGATCTTGGGCTGGCTATCGTCGGAACGATCTTGTTTACTCTCGGTTCGAAGTTCGGCCACATGAATGTGTTTGTCTGGTATGGGATTCCATATCTTTGGGTCAACCACTGGTTGGGTATGTATCTCCAATCTCTTCTCCAGATTTGTGCTAACTCTTTCAGTCGCCATCACCTTTCTCCAACACACTGACCCATCTCTTCCTCACTACAGTGGCGAAAGCTGGACGTACACTCGAGGAGCCGCTGCAACCATCGATCGAGAGTTTGGGTTCATTGGTCGACAACTTCTTCACGGTATCGTCGAGACTCATGTTCTTCACCACTATGTCAGCACAATCCCATTCTACCATGCCGACGAGGCCTCCGAAGCAATCCAGAAGGTTATGGGTCGACACTACCGATCTGATACCAAGGATGGCCCAATTGGTTTCCTCAAGGCTATCTGGAAGTCTTTCCGGCACTGCAACTGGGTTGAGCCCAACGAGGGTGCGACTGGTGAAAATGCTGGTGTGTTGTTCTACAAGAACAGGAATGGACTGGGCCCAAAGCCAAACGTGATTACTGCCAATTGAGCGATTTAGCGAGGGATAGATCGAGTGGTGTCATGGCGTCTCAAGAGGTTCCTTTCGTAAAGAGTTCAAAGTGCTATTAGGCACGGTGAAAAGTCCAACGAGCACAGGTGTACATAGTTACAGCATAGATTAGAAGAAGTATGAGATATGAGACCCGACAAGCGCAGGCAGTCACAAAAGCTTCCATCATTACACAATGCTGCCAACTCTCGGCTGATTCCCAGTCTGATTCGTGCCGTTTCGTTGGGTTGTGGTGGTTCAAGCACGAAGGAATTGTGTATCCGTTCCGCGCTCATCCGTGGTTGTCGATCATTGCTGAGATGGGAATTTGTGCACGCAGCTGGTGCACGGTTTCATCTCACCTCTCTTCTACTTCCATGTTGCGTCACTGGATGTCTTCAAGCTTGTATATATTATATCGCTTTTTCTACCGTACAGCATGGGTGCCTTGACAAAGCGGGCCGGCTCGCGCTTCAAGTTGCCGGCATCGATGCGTTCCTGCGATCGGGACCGAGACGAACTGATGGCTCTCCGATCTCATTCGCAACCATCCACTTTTCATCACTCGGACCTCGAATGAAAAGTGGCATGTTCTCACTATGGTCCGCTGGACGACGAACGGTAAGTTGTCGCTGACTGACATTGCTGCTAGCATTGTACAGGAGTTCACGTTCTAGATCCCCGGACGCAGCTGAGAGTCAACTACTCATCTGTGCAAATCTTGGCGCGGCTGCAACTCAGCTGCGAATGATATCTGGAAATTCTGGTTGTGAGGCTGGCTGTCCAGATGTTGCTCGTGTTTTACCAGGTTGCGTGTCAGCTGCTTGTCCGAGAAACTCAGCTCCGCCATAAGTCTGAAGTGCTACGACGAATGATATTTGGACATCACGATCGCGAGGCTTGCTATGCGACTGAGCAGAACCAGCTCTCCTTTCGACCACTGATCCCCAAGTGATGTTCAGCTGCTAAGCGAGCTGAATATGTTCTCGCATAAACCACGTATGAGCTCTGTTTTCATACCTGGGCAAGGTAAGTTGAATTCGACGCAGGCAAGGTACACTGACTTTGCTCAGCTACTATGCATATACAATACCCTGCTTCCTTTGCGTTGTTCAACACCGTTTCGGCAAAAACACTTATCATCTGCCTGTCTTTACAATCTCTTCGTCCATCTTGCTTTACAATATGGCTGACACGCAGACACCACTCAATGCTCAGTCCACCTTCGGGACCGGCTGGGCCGAAGAAAGATTCGATGGCCGCGACAAATACTATGTCCCTCAACGCTTCGTCGATACTGACGCTCAAAGTGGCATCAACCTCCGTAATCATTCTGCATGGGGCAAATACTTCCCTTCATGGTTCTACAATCAAGGCAGCTGGGGTACATGTGTCGCCAATGCCTCAGCAATGTGCTTCATTTACGAATGGAACAAACAAGGTCTGCCATCCTTCAATCCATCACGGCTTTTCATCTACTTCAATGCACGCAAGTTGGCTTACGATGTCTGGCATACTCCAGCACTGAATCCATTCAACACAAATCGCGAGCTAGGTAGCCATGTCCGTATGGCGTTCAAGGGGCTCGACAATTTCGGTGTACCTGACGAAAAGTATTGGGACTATATAGAAGATAACTTCGCAAAGGACCCTGTTGCTAAGGCGGACACCGAAGCACTGAAGCAGCGAACTGTCCAATACGAACGTCTCGACCCCGATAACCCAGAGGAGATCGCCTTTCGCCTCAAGCCACACGAGCGAGAGACAATCGGTAACTTGACTCTTCTTCGTCTGCGACAATGCATAGCTGAGGGTCACCCTGTCGTCTTCGGCTTCTACGCCTACGAAGATTTCAAGACCAGTTGGGTCCAACCACACCCTGGTGATGACAGCCAAGGTATCTGGAGCTTCAAGGCTCTGCCAAAAGACAATCAAGTTCGAGGTCCTTTTGACGGAGATGCCGTCCTGGCAATTGGGTTTGACGACGCTAAGCAGCGTATCCTCTGCCAGAACAGCTGGGGTGCAGGACCGGGAATCTCGTGGGGAGATGGGAAGGGTGTGTTCTGGTTGGGATATGATTGGATTCGAGATTATGAGGCTACAAGTGATTTCTGGATGATGAGGTTACTTGTTAACGAGGCGAGTGCTGTGCCGACTCCTCATCCTGGGCCTCATGCGGATACAGGCCCTGAACCGAGTGGGCGCAAGGTGACGGTCAATTTTAGTGACAATCAGAGCGGTGCAAATGTGAATGTTGATGTGAGCGTTAACCAGGGGGAGCAGAATGTGCAAGGATTGCTGGTGAATACGACTGTTGCCAAACAGGGGTACTTGACGAGCATTGAGCTCAGAGGGAACGCGGCAGGTATTGTGGCGAATGTGGAGAAGGATGGTAAGGTTCTTGGAACGGCGAAGGAGGGTGGTTATGTGCAGTTTGGGAGGGTGGAACTGGAGGGCGTGACGGTTGACGTTGGAGGGGCTTGAAAAGTAGAAGATCTTCTCGGCTACAACTCTTTTACATGTTCGAGGCCTTGCGGGAATGGAGGTACCTAGGTACCTACTCGCCATAGAACCTTTGCCAGTAAGGTATTTATTGATCACCGTGGCATCAATCATGGATTTGGTACGGTAGAGCATAGGTTCCGACACGTCAGGACGCGCCTGCATCTTGTACGTGACTGTAGCTCCCCCCATTTCCAGCATCTGCCTATCCATCTTCACGGCCATCTCGGTTCCTCAGCGATTTGCACGTACACGATCTCTTCATTGCTGCCCAGAGCACCGCCTCGAAACTGCAGAAGACAAATGCTTTCGATGCCAATAGGATCCAGGCTCGGCGGCGCTTCCTCCTCCCAAGGACGGACAAAGCTGAGCCTTCGAATCTGGATGTTCGAAGCAGTATCTGTTCACATCCATGCCACATCATCAGCATAGCAGAACCTATTGCCGTCGAACTCATTGCGTTCATCGAAGCGCTGCCTCAATTGACGATGTCCGCCGGAAAGACACTGCTTACATTTACCTTAGGTTCAGACACGGGCTTCTAGCGTTAGCGAAGGAACCATGAAAAGTCCTCATCCTCGATGCAGCTCGCCAGGACCGTGTGGCTTTGCCAGTAGCAAACAAACAATCGGCAGCCTCCCGAGTGAATGTACAAGTCTCTCCTGTTCAATGGCCGCCATACTGGTTTTGTGGGACCACGGCAGCACAGCCATGGTGCCCGATCAATGCTGTGCAACTACAGGGCTGGGAATGAGCCTTCGTCAACCCAAACCTCGATCTACCAGAGATGGCGATCAGCAGCCACACTAATGCTGCCCGTCGAGCGCTTCCAACGTCCGCATTGCATAGCCTCTGGAAAGATATACGGCACTGATGCGTCCAGGAATACCGCGAGAATGCTCGTCAAATCCATATAGCGTCCGAGATACAAAACCTCTTCGACACGTCCACCAGATATCAACTCTTCAGCCCGTTCCTGACTAACTCATGTTAGCATGAAGTACCAACAACTTCCATCAGCGAGAGGAAGTACCTCAACATCTCCGGACCGAGCCATCACATCTCAAGAACAGCCCGCTCGTCACAGATTCCCCCGCGTACATCTATCCGCTGCACAGCAGGCCGCGAAATGGGTGGCAAAGCACGAGCCTCCCAAAGTCGGACTCTACGGACGTCGCAAAGAACTTTTTCTGCACTTCTTCTATCGCATTATCCCATCTTTCAGCGTTATAGCCTTACTGGTGCTGAATCTTCGAACGACGTACATTGGTGATGTCTCTCCGGCAGTCCTCAATGCCTTTCAATTCGCAGCTAAAGGACTGGAAGTCACCGTGCAAACGTCTCTTGCGGTCATTATGTTTCAACTCATCATGTTACAAGCACTAGGCACGCAGCATTTGCCCTTTGGCGGTCTGACATCAGTCTATCAAGTCCGCGATATCAGTTTGCTGTGGTCGTTGAATTTCTGGGGCATGCTCAGCTCGAAGCACTTTCGAACATGGAAAGGAATCCTCCAGGCAGCCACATTTATTGTCATCTCGATCCTTATGGCATGCGTAGGACCTGCCGGTGCTGTTGCCATGATTCCGGGAGTGATCGAATACCCCACTGCCTCTCGACTTGTCCTTGTCGGCAATCCCGAACTCTTCTTCCCTCCCAGAGTACAATTGCTCAATGGAACACTAACGTAGGTCGGATCGCGCCCTTTTCATAATTCAGCTGATCTCAAATGTGTAGTAATGGCGAAACTGTTCGGTCATACTTCGATCAAATTAGTTCTCTGGCGAACCTTGAAACAGGAGATTCTCGATTCGAGATCAGTAACTCCGACGGCGTTCGAGTCTTGGCTGCCTCGAGCAATACCGCTGGTAATGAGACCAATTTCACGGCTACGCTTTCATCGCTCTCCACAATGCAGGCCTTTCTGACGAGCGAGCGGCGGAGTAAAGCGAATAACTCCTGGGCCATGGCGGACAGCCTACAGCCTTATGTGCAGCTGGCATGCACAAGCAATTACAATATGGACACAAGTCACCTTTCTTTCAGCAAAAACAACGAAAACCTGAACAATCTCTTCAAGTACGAAGATCTGCCCTTGAACGCATCTGATGGCATATCTGCGCATGGGTTCCCATTTGTCGCCTTCAAAGATGGCTGGACAAGCAATATCACGGGGGTATCTGATCTCACGGTGGTATCTAATCTTCTGACTGTCCTCAAGCCTTCAATGACGGCTTACAATCAGTCGTTAATCATCATCGCCGCTACACACGTAAGCTATGAACCTGAGAAGTCCATCTGGATTCAAGCTGATGCTTGTACCCTCAGTGCATATTGGAAACAAGCTCGCATTTACTACACAGTCGAATCAAGCACGTTTCAAAGCCGTCTGCCACTTGATACGAAGCTGCACGAAAATGGGGTACCCATTTACATCGACCTTGATTGGGCACGAAGCATCATTGGACTTTTTCAAACAGACCAATCTGGCACGTTATCTAGCTTACCATCGACAAAGACATTATCCACGATATTTACTCTTGCTCTAGCAGGCGTGACCAACGAGTCCGGCGTTGCCTGGTACTTCGAGGACTTTTCTACTGCCAGCGCACATCTCACTGCTGAGCAAATTGGGAGTCTGAAAAGTTTGATCAGGATCAATGCTACCTCAGAAGATGAATATGATGACGTCATCGTTACATATTCCATGAACTGGACAGATCTGTCCACAACAGCTCATTACACCACCAATGCATTCAAGACAGGCTACGGGTACGATAGCAACGAATCTACTGTCCGGATATCGATAGCAGTTCTAGCTACGTACCTCCTGGTCGTTATGGTCTACTGCTGCTCCTTGGTAATGCACGGCAAAATTCCAGATGGTTGGAAATCTGTTGGTGAGCTCGTAATGCTTGCTTTGCACTCTCAACGACCCAGTCATGTGGAAGGGACCAGTGTTGGAGTCCATACAATTGCCATATATCAGAAACCTGTCGGTATCAGGGTCGGTCGGGAGGATACGGCAGAACTTGTGTTCTTGGACGACCCGACTGTCAAGGATGACTCCTACGCTCTGATCGAGCCGAACAGAAAGTACTGATCCCATCGGCGGTGGTTGTTTCTGACAACAACCGAACCACTACAACTTCGCCGGCAATTGCGCCTTCTTGGCGGCCATATCCCTCAATTGTCTCCTCAAAATCTTGCCACTCGGGTTTTTCGGTATGGCATCCACAAACTCAACACCGCCATTCAACCTCTTGTAATGTATCACCTTGTCCTTGACAAAATCAATCACATCTTGCTCTGTCACTTGCGCACCTGGCTGCTTCACACAAAATGCTTTTGGTCGCTCATCCCCATCGAGTGTAGGCAAACCAATCACCGCCACATCTGCAATAGCTTTGTGGTCAAGAATGAGTGCTTCGAGTTCGGCCGGAGCTACCTGATTGCCCTTCACCTTGATGAGCTCCTTGATTCGGTCAACGATGAAGAACATTCCGTCCTCATCCACGTATGCCACGTCACCGGTCCTCAGCCATTGGCCGTCTGGACTGAAGGTTCCCTTGGTCGCCTTCTCGTTCTTCCAATATCCTTTCATGACATTCGGTCCTCTGCACCACAATTCACCTCGTTGGTCCGGACCGCGTTCAGTGATCTCAGTGAACGTCTGATTGCCCTTTTCATCCTCATCAACCCGCATCACCTTTGCCTCACAGTTCGCGTTTGGTTCGCCGACGGCGAAAGAAGCGGAGTACTTGGTCGGATCCCAACCCAGCAACGAGCAGGTCACTTCTGTCATGCCCCAGCCCTGTCACGCGTTAGCACTCAACCACTTCAGTCGCTGACTAACTCACCTGCTTCAAATTCAACCTCCCGCCCCAAACCTTCTCAACCTCCCTACTCGCCTCACTTCCCAACGGCGCCGCTCCACTCCCAATAGCCTCAATACTACTCAAATCATACTTCTTCACCACAGGATGCTTCGCAACCATAACAGCAATAGGCGGCACCATCGCCAGATCCGTGATCTTGAATTTCTGGATATTCTCGAGCAATTCCACGAAGTCGAACTTGGTCATGATGTACACGGGTATTTGACGCATGACGCCGCCGCTAAGGTAGATTGTTTGGGCCATGGCGTGGTAGAGTGGGAGGAAACAGACCCATCTTGCGCGGGCGGCTCGTTCGGTGGCGTTGGGGTAGAGCGTGGCGAGGTGGTTATGTTGGATGCAGTTGGAGATGTAGTTTCTGTGGGTTACCATTACGCCTTTGGGGACGCCGGTTGTTCCGGAAGAGTAGTTTAGTGCTAGGACTGTTTCTTTGGCTTCGTTGGGTCCTGTAGATACGAAGAAGTCAGTATGGTGCGTGCAAACATAGTGTGTTTGAGTGATTAGGGATGTTATCGGCAGCTACTGTCATCGTCACGCCATCCACATACGTAGGGGGTAGACAAGACGCAACACAGCGCACATGGAAGATCTAAGCATTGGGAGGATAGAAACACGACAAGCATGGCGAGACCGTGTTGGCACCTCGCATCGAGACTGTCCCGATCGAGCTTCGGACGTTCCCAGGGTCGTAATGGTCGATGGGAGGGGTTGTCGTCATGTAACGTGGGGAGTAGAGAAGGTTTTACTTGCCTTTCAGTTCCGGCCATTGGTAGCTTTTTGCTTCACTTTCGTCGGCGAATATGCTATTCCAGTACTTGATGCCTTTCTTGTCGCCTTTGGTCATGCCACCTTTTTCAAAAAGTGCGTCTGCGTCGTAATATCGTATTTTGTCAGTCGAGAGTCCAGCGATCTTGGCAGCCTCAAGCGCCGTATCCAGTGATGCTTCGGCCACAAGCAAATAAGCCGCACCACTGTCCTTAAGCTGATTCGCCAGTTCTCGTCCAACGAAACTCGGGTTCGCCGCTGAGAAGATCCCACCTGCCATCAGAATCCCCATGAACGCCACGGGAAATGCAAGGTTGTTCCCGGAGAACACGAGGACACGCTCACCTGGCGCGAAACCTGGCAGACGGCTGACACCCATACCGAAACGTTGAGACCATAATTTGAAACTGGAGCGGGTGAGGAAGTACTTTTCTGGGTTTTGCGCGTCGATGTAGCACTGTTTGTTGGCGAGAGATGGCGGTTCTTGGTGTGTGGCGGAGCCGAAGAGGAAGGTTGGTAGGGAGCAATCTGGGATTGGGACTGACCAGCGCGATTTGTAGGGCATGGTGGTGGGTTGGACCTGACTGAAGGGCGAATAGTCGTGGAAGAAGTCTCTATGGAGGTCGACCTAATCCGAGGATGGCAATGGCACGGTTGTCGATGGTTTGATGTCGTTCAATTCGTTATGAAGGAGGCGGGTCTATTTACACCTTTTACGTCGTCCCTTACGGTCGTAAGCAACAGTCGTCAACTGTAGTGCGTCAAGCAGTGATTTGAGGTCAGCAAGAAGCAGTCAGCAGAAGACAATGAGCTCAAGGCCGCCATTATTGTCCGAGGGCATGATACCCAGCTACCCTAGATGATGCCGACTGGCTGGTCGGAGCAAGGAAGCTCGTTCCTCGACCAATAAGAAGAATAGAAGCGGCCGCTACGGTCGTTTAAGTAGAACATGGACTTCTGATGTGAGAAGTCAACCCCAGGTTCGGAAGGAGCTTTTTATGAGGAGTCGAAAATGCCGAGGTTCAGTTGTTCAAGGAAGATTTAAACGGGTTGGTCAAGAACCAATTAATATCGACGACAAGGTCATATTCTGACGCTTCCTGACAGCAGACTTTGACCGCATGACAACGCCTCAGGGGAATGCCAGTCATGTCTACAAGAGCGAGTGCAGGTCGAGAAAACCCGTTTCATGGCCACCACTGGCCCATTTCAACCGAAAGAAAGACAAAAGTCAATTGTGTCCTAAAGGGCCATAAAACCAACGTGAAGCGCGATACACAGGGATATGAGATCACCTCCGCCGTCATTGCTCATCTGCATGCTAGTCGATGACAGTAACGTCTCCGTCCTCAACGTGTGCATTGCACCACACAAAAAAGCACTGCCAACATGTTGTCGCCAGGCGGGATGTGTTTGAGAGTGGACCTCGTCGGCATGAATCGGCCCGCTTGCCGCTTGTTACCTACAGCTCGCGGCCAAGCTATCTCCCTACCTTATCATCCTCGCACAAAGCACAGTAATTCCTCATCGACACGAAACGTCGCTAGGCGTTGGACTGTCGAATCAGCATGGCGTTGCTGAAACAGGGTACCGTCTCGAGCCATTGGCACATGCTACTAAGGACACAGTGGTTACCTCAATTCACGTATCAACACAACCCAACACGCACATACAGCACAACCTGCCAGCTCGCCAAACAGAAATCCGTCGCCATCTTCAAGTCACATCACCCACCTCGTCTGAACAGAAGAGTTGCCATTGTTACTGGAGCTTCTTCCGGGCTTGGCAGAGCTATAGCACTTCATTTCGCTTCACATGGCGCGGAGCTTGTGGTGTGCGCAGATCTCAAAGAAGAGCCACGACCCGATGGAGTCGAGCAGGATCAGACGCCAACACACGAGATCATCAAATCAACGTACGGTCATCGTACTGCAATGTTCGTGGAGTGCGATGTTACCAACGCTACTCAAGTCAAAGCCATGGTAGAAGCTGTGGTCGAGGAGCGTCAAAGGATAGACGTGTTGGTTAACAATGCAGGACTCGGCAATGTCTCGGGCTCTCCACTGATACATGAGCTTGATGAGAAAGACTGGCGTCGAGTTATCAACGTCAATCTTGATGGTACATTCCTCACCAATAAATACGTCCTTGGTCAAATGATCAAACAGACACCAGCTAAGTTGTCTTCGGCCACTCGGGCGAGCAACCCGCCTCCCGGTTTGAATACAGGACCTTCCGATGTGCATCATCTAGCTCGACGCGGCACGATCATCAATGTATCGAGTATGCTTGGGAGTATTGCGCTTCCACATGGGACATCCGCTTATTGTGCTTCGAAAGGTGGAGTGCTTAATCTTACACGTCAGCTGGCACTTGATTATGCGCGGTATAAGATCAATGTCAACGCGTTGTGTCCTGGATTCTTGAAGACGGGAATGACGGCAGGGAATTGGGGCAACGAGGCAAGAGAGAAGGAGATGAAAAAGTTGACGCCGTGGGGTGAGTGGGGCAGGGTCGAGGATGTTGCGAGGATGGCCGTCAGTCTGGCAAGTGAGGATGCGGCTTGGATGACTGGGGAGGGTGTTGTGGTTGATGGAGGTTATTCTGCTCAGTGATTTATTGTGAATCACGCATCACATACGAGCAGCATACTGAATCGCTTGAGTGTGCAATCAGCCCCCGAGGTTTGAGAGACCGAACACGAGTCGAATTGCTCCCACGTCCGGTCATAACGATGCAGATGACGTTCGCGGCTTGCATGAGGGGTTCTCAAGAATGGACCTTCCATCGGCTTGCCTGGTATCATTGGAGGCCGCGCCAACTTCCTGGTGCTCATTCGTGCCTATCCTAACGCTCATGCTTGATGCTGGAAGTGGCAGTCGAAAAGGAGATAAAGTACGGCCAGCCTCGCATCCAAATAGGCGGAGCTACCATGTGTCCCACAGAACTGACGCGATGTTCTACTCCGTCCTTCTTGAATCAACATCTGGTAACACTAATGCACCAGCGTCTCCGACAGAGTCTGCCTTCGACTCCTCTGACCGACACGACCACGACCTTCCGAATGTCATACGCTACAGTCTTGATCTTCTTGCCGCTGACCAGTGCGGCTACCCACCACAGTCGTGCAATGTACTACATGATTGTTTCAAGCTTATCCTCGATACTGGCGGAGTCCACCTCGATATCGGAAACCCTATATTTCTGTGACCATCCTGACGGCTGTAGGCTATACGATGCGGCGTTCGTCGGCACCTACGGGCGGTTCAGGAATCATCTTCGTCCTGGCTGCTCAGCCTCAATTGTCACAACACGAAGCCTACATGTACCACAAGAGACTTGGGTCATGATTTCTTGTACGACTACACACGCACCGAAACAGCCCACCAAGATTGTTTGCTTCAGGCTGATATCGCACTGCCTTCGTGTCACGATCGATCATGGCACAGGCTTATACTGCCTGGCGCACTCCGAAACCTCATCGTCTTCTTCACCTCGCCGTCTTCATTTAACAGCACCATAACCTGCTATCCGACTCCGATTCATCGTTCGAACTCAAGAGGATACCGGGAACAGTTCCTGAGGTCGGCACGCGCCATGGCTGAGCCATTCTCCATTGTCACCGGAGCGGTCGGCTTGATCGCCTTGGCTGCGCACGTTTCGACCAAGCTACGCACTGTGTTTAAGTCAGCGGCGGCCAATAATTGGGTACAGAAGGCTCAAGACCACATTACAATCGTGATACATCACGTCGAGCACCTGAGGAATAACGTAACACGGCATCACTGCGCAAAGCAGGGCTCATACTACCAGGCCGCCGTAGACAACGTCGGCGAGCGGTGTCGGAAACTCCTTCGAAAGATGGAAGCGACACTTGATGGCGTACTCCGCACAGCAAAGCTGTCTTCGAAAACATGGGCCAAAATGCTGAGAGCCGGGAAAATGATTTTGGCTGACCCACGGTTACAGAAGTACGAACAAGAACTGTGCTCGGAGGGCCTGTATCTTGAGAAAGCGAGCAATGACCTTGTGAAGCATTTCTTCTCGCCGATGGGTAGCCAATTCATCGAGGCCCAACAGAACAATTCGCTCATTGAGGATGCTATGGCAAACCACATTTCGAGCATGCGCCGTGGGAGTCGTACGCCATGCCTAAAGCGATTTCTAGGAGCAATCACAGGTATAGCGAGGTTCTCCACCAGCGCACTGCGAAGGACAACGTTTTTTGATCTCGCTAGGGCCACAATGAAGATGATGAAGGCAGATGTACTTAGGGGCGCCACACAAAATGAGCGGCTGATGCGCATCAACCCAGCTTCGTGGTACATCTCAGATGGTCGCTTGGTAATGCCCCGTTCACGTCGTCAACCAAAACCTCCACGCCTCACCAGGTTGTTCACTCAAGATCGTGTCGAGCAACTCTTACCTGCTCATACTCCGCATTACACTTACTACAAAATTCTCCTCGATGCCAGGTCTGAGCTAGACCCATTTGGCAGGTTGCTAGATGCATTGATCTTCTGGTTATCGAACCCGTACATCGATTTTTGGTCAGCAGCACAGCGGTCCATACCAGGAGCCCGGACAATGACAACAGAGCAAAAGGTGCAGGCCATCATACACTTGCTATCAGTGCGCAGTACACCCTATAGGGGTGTAGGCATCATGGTCACCTTCATCCACCATCAACCATGTTTTGCAGCATCTTGGAAAGCCGACCTTGTCACTTTTACGTACGTGTTGTCCACGACCCCATTTTGGATGCTCGACTTTATATATCGATGTATAAGAGTCGACATCGGGCCGTGTGATAACCGGATCTCGGTATTGGAACAACAAAAACACTCCCTAGCCTTTGTGCCTGCGGAGTACGGCACATTGGGGTTGTACGAGTATCTCGAAGACAGCCATCAAACATTGGAGAATACAGCTGGAGTCAGTGCGTGCGGACGACCTGCGATTGGCGTAGCGTCATGGAACATACACGCGATCGATGCAACGATACTCTATCCTGGGGAGGACACCATAGACGATGTCTTTCAATCAAGCTCCATTGCGAAGCCTGGGAGGGGTCTGATGGCACACTACACTTTTGGTGCCTACCAATTCGCCCTCGACATCATACCGCATTATGAGCCTTTGGTTTCTCGATGGCATCGGCCTTTTGCAGATGAGGATCAACCAAGCTGGAACGACAACAGCGAGCTAAGCTCATGGCAGTCCTATTCCCGCGCGTCAGTGCTAGAGAGAGAAATGCCGCAAGAGGGACAGCATGGTGATGAGCAGATAATTCAATGTATCGAGTCGGGCGTAGACAATTTCATCGAGAAAGCTACGATCAGCCTCCTTCCGGACCTGGCAGTCTTGGTGAAGTGGCATAAACCACTCATAGGTGGCTTCGTCTTCCAAGAATTCTGGCACAAGTGGTGGATGGGTCCTCCTTACGATATCAACCAGGTTGGAAGAAGGAGAATAAAGAAGCGAAAGCCACGGCCGAAATCCAAGCGAGCACGTAGCATTCGATAAGGGAAGGCTGAAACGAGATCGTTTTTTTCGCTTTTACATACTAGTCATTGCCATTTAGGGCGAGGACAGCAAAGCCAGAGGCACTGCTTCGAGGCGTTGAGGACATGTTGCCTTGTCCGTGAGGCTTCACCGCCAACCCCGCAACTCCGGATTTCTGTTAGCTTCCTTGGCGAGTCATGTGCTCCTGGACCCTGCGCTAATACCCCGCATAATCGTCACGACCCGCCCACACCACTTGAGCTGTCAACACAAATCGCGTGACTCCTTCGTTGTCCTCTTCTGTCCCTTTCCTAAGTTCACACAACTACAACCATTCTTTCTACAATCAACCTCAGCAATTCAACCACAATACCGTCAAAATGAGTGCAATTCGTGAAGAGGGCGCTGAGGCAGAGCCTATCCGCGTACTCTTCACTCTCCACCATAACATGAATGCCCTCGACTTTGTTGGTCCTCTTGAGGTTCTATCCTCTGCTTTGCACGATGTCAACGATGAGGGTAAGTCCAGATCTCATTCACCGTCACTGCCATCAAAACCTGCAGTATCTTTCGCTGCACCTTTCCACACCACACCATCACCCTATCACTGACCACTAACACCACTAACACCCCCCAGAAGACACAGCCTTCGACTGCGAATTCGTCGGCCCAGGCGACAACGTCCTCTCCTCCTCTGGCACCTCCTTCCGCTCCCACCTAACCTACAAAGACGCCTACAAGCAACTCAAAGAATACGACGTCCTCGTCGTCGCAGGCGGAAACTTCAACGAGATCCTCAAGAGTCAATCTGAGCCATTGGGGTTGATCCGTGCATTTGCAGATCTGCAGGAACACAATGCATCTAAGGAACGAACGATCTTGAGCGTTGACACGGGGAGTCTGTTCCTGGCTAAGATGGGGATTTTGCAGGGACTCGCGGCTACGACGAGACCGGAGCAGTACATCACGCTTGAGAATCTGGCGCAGGAATCAGCTCAGAAGGAGTTGGAGACACGAACGGAGGTGTTGGAGGGTGAGAGATATGTCGTTAATCAGGGACGATTTGATCTCGGTGAGGATCTGGAGAATAACCCGTATGTGTTTAAGAAGAACCCCGGACGAAAGGGCAGTGCAACTGCGGTGAGGAAGGGGAGCGAAGCGAGACGAATGAGTAATGCGAGACGGGAGAGTATTGTGCGGCGGAGCACGATGAGATTGGGTGGGATGAGGGTTGTTACTGCTGCGGGTAGTACTTGTGGGATTGATGCTGCTATGTATCTTGTGTCTGCTTTGGTCAGTCATGAGAGTGCTCAGCAGGTCAGTGAGAGGATGCAATACAGCTGGCAGAAGGGTGTTGTTGTTGACAGCATTGATGTTTGAGCAACGACTTGAGATGGCTCGGTGCATGAGAGTGCTGGATGAGCAAGGGAGTCGATTGTTGCAGCTGACCCAGCGGTCAAGCTAGCTGAAGATGAAAGGCAAGGACAAATTGTCGCATGAAGGAGCAATGAGCTGAATGTTCTCATACCAAAGAAATGGTGTTGAAGAGAGATAGATTTCACCGATAATGATCAGAATTTCTCACACCATAAAGATGCATTGAGCCTTGACCTGCCCTTCGCATACATGAATTTAGCCAGCCTTCCAGTCTTTTCTTCTGTTCCCATACTCTCTACTGTCCTCGTCACCATCGTTGTTGGCTGTGATGCCCGTATTCCCTCGACTCCCGACTTTCTGATGGTATTTCGATGTAACTGAGGCCGAAGCTTGCTGGCCGGGGGTGAGTACTTGCATGATAGAGCAAGGGCGGCGGCTACTTTGGCATATTTTCGCAAATCGCGACGGCCTTACAGTATGTCGGATCTGCTGGTCGCTTTTTACGCCCTGCCATTCTTCTAGAAGTTCGCAGTGCAATAGCAGCGCATCGAGCGCCGACTGCAAAGGCCCCGGAGGTTGACACTAGCGGACTGGAGGCTGTCGGTGGCTTGATCGACTGTGAGAGACAGGTTGTGCTTGGTTTGGTAGCTGGAGACTTTGCTCGCCGCGTTCCTCTTCATGACGTGCTGGCTAGCAGGTTCCTCGATGACTATGCTCATCTTGCGTTGTGACATCCGCCGAACTTGTGTCCCTCTCCTCATCGAATCGGTCTTGTCCTCGACCAGCCGGTTGGCCGCATGCAGGAAGCTTGCTCCGCCGGTCAATAGTCCTGTCTCGCGCTCACTTGTGACCATCCTCGACAACCCGACATTGTTCAGACCCACCCGTCATCGCACTCATCTTCGTGCCCTCCGCATAGCCCAGTCGTCAAGCACCCATTGCTATCGAGATGCTTCAAATGCTTCGACCGTAGCACCAAGCTTACTGGCCTGACATGCGTCTTCCACCATCAAGTACGACTCTATTGTCAGTCGTATCGAACCTGCTGGAGGACCGGAGAGTGCTGGCCGGTGCTCCGGACTCGTGGCACAGGATACGCTTGCCATCGGATTTTGGCTCTGGCATTTGAATGTACGGACTGTGGTTTTCGCCATCGAGACCTCCTCTTCACGAACATGTGTTACACCAACCACCCCGTGTGTGTTCGTGCGGTAGAGACTCTATAGTACAACTGGGAATAGCCTCGGTCTGCGGTAGCAGGAGATTCCAGAGATCCTAATTCACAATGAAGTCCTCGCAGCCGTCGTAGAGCGTGAGAGTAATATGGCATTGTGCCGCGAATCTGCGAGTAGACGGGCGAATTGATATTCAAGCTAAGTATGTCGACAACGCTTTGCTTTGTCTCTGGAAGAACATGCTTCCATTCGTTGTAGTCAGTGCTCGTGGAGCTGCGCTGTTGGTGATATGGTCTCGTCAAAGGTTCTGAGAAAGCTAAGAACTGTTCGATGTGAGAGATGAGGTGATAGAGATAGACTAGGTCGTTGTTGAGTTAGATTCGTGTGAAGATTTTCGGCAGACGCGCGGTGCCCACCCCAGATGGCAACCGCGACTGATACTGCGCGTGCGCGTTCCTTCCTGTCGATCTTGCCGCGTGCGGGAACGTGTCGGTGAGCAGCCTCTTGTGACAAAACGTGGTCGTCTATGTTCGACTCGCCATATACCACTGCGAAGTGTAAGCAAAGCTGAAAGCAGAAATGAAGAGGACTGAAGATAGAACGAATGTGGTGTTATTCTCGAAGCAGGAATGGAAATGAACGACTCTGCTCAACCTATTCCTCAACTAATCCGCACCTCCATGCATCTACTCACCTACTATCCTCTTCTTGTCCCACAAACTATGCTTGAAAGCTTGCATCGAGCTTGGCTAGAGTACATCTAGACATTTGTTCGCCTCGATGGTTGCAAAGTCTTGAATTGAACACCCACAGCAGCACTGCTATTCAGCCCACCTTGCTTCATCCATCTCCTTCACAAGCTACTTCTTCTCCTCATGTCTCACGATCACCATAGACCTGCTCTTGTCGTCGGCCGGCACAGACTCACTGTCCACCCATGACTTCTGGTCGATCTTCGCTTCTGTAATCGCAGGCTGTGCATCGCACATTTGCCGCCCCGCACTATCGATGCTGTAGATATGCATATTTCTGATCGATGCTTGATGACTTTTCGTCTTTGCTGGTTGAGATTCTCCCAATGAGTCTGACCGTAGGTCAATAATGATTGTTTTTCAGGCCCGGCGAGCAGTCCGACTTGTCTTCTTGCCCGCCCTGTGCAGTCCTCACTCATCGATCGAACTCCCCACCAACTTGAGACGCAAATGCAGTGCTGACACTTTGCGTATCCTCATCCTTCGTCTTGGGTGGTGCTCGTGCATACCCAGGTCGATCACTAGGCACACCCTCAACATATCTCTTCAGTCGGTCACTCTGGTTGTAGCTCGCAGTCTTCGTTCGGTCAGAAATGCTCAAGTTCTCCAAGCCAACACCACCAACACTCGATGCTGTGATATCACTCTCAGTGGCCACAGTAGATTCACCAGCTACACTAGATGCATTAGCGATCTTACCTTTGCTGACACCATTCTGATGCCCTCTCTTGCCACCTTGTTGATGCTGCAGACCAGGCCAATTGTCGGGCGTGAAGCCTTGAAACATGGGAGGGTAGCCTGGAGGGACACCAACACCGCCCATTGCGCTGGAATGAATGCTCGAAACATCATCTGGGATGTAGCCAACCACTGAGCCTTCTTGTCGGAATTGACCTTCTGGACCTTGCTGGTTGCGGGCATGACCATTTCGGCCATTCATCATACCGCTTGCCATGTGGGAGGCGTGGTTGTATGCCATTTGGTATCGCTGTGGACCTCGGTAAGTCTGCTTTGGTCTGCTGAATTGGTGTAAGCTGATCTGGAGGTTTGAGAGTGGACCTTCGACAAGGCAGTTGCGCTCCTTGAAGTGCAGGAGGAGATAGTGCCACAATGGGTGCTTCGACAGGACTTTCGGGTTACCGAGAATGACAAGTCCATACTTGGCTCGCGTCAGGGCAACATTCAATCGTCGAGGATCAGACAGGAAACCAATGCCTTGGTGGTCGTTCGATCGAACACATGTCAGAATGATGTAGTCCTTCTCTCGGCCTTGGAAGGCGTCAACCGAAGCAACTTCAATCTCCTTGTATTGCTCCTTCTTGAAAGTACCAGACGCTTGCATGGAGCTGACAACGTAACTACGTTGACCTTCATATGGCGTGATGATACCAATATCTTCTGGCTTGACACCGGCCCGGAAGAACCGAGTAACAAGCTTCTCGACATTGGCAGCCTCGGTTCGATTGAGGTAGGATGTGCCAGATGCTGAGATCTCTTCGTTGCCAAGATTAGCCCAGAACATCATAGGTGCGTCCATGACTGGCCATGGGAAGTCGACATCTCTTCGCAGTCGTTGTTGCATAGTCACACCATTCTGTAGAGATCCTTCGTAGAACATGTTTGATGGAAACTCTGATAGACATGGGTGCATCCGGTATTGCACGTTGAGTCGAATGGGAGCACATCCAAGAATGACAAGTCGCTCGAACAGTGACTGGTTGAGACCAGCCTTTGCAGCCTTCTTGTTCATGATGACAGGACCAAGTTGTTGATGATCACCGACAAGGACAACCTGCTTGCAGCCTAGCACAAGCGGGATCATACATTCTGGCTCCGCGGATTGTGTAGACTCATCGATGAGGACAGTTCTGAACTTGAGCTTTGCAAGTCGTGGATCACCAGCACCAACACAAGTGCAGCAGATGACATCGGCGTTGGTCAGAATTTCTCTTTCGGCGGCACGTGTCAGAGTCTTGAACTTCTTCTCGTCCTGACTGGAAAGTTCTCCAAGCTCAGATTTGAGCTGGTAGAGCTTGGTCAGCTCAACGTTGCTGTCGTTCATTCGGACTTGCTCATGCAAAGACAAGAAGCCAACAGGTGACTCGACGTCTTCTCTCGACTTTGCCGTGACTCTGACCGTCTTCAAGCCTGTTCGATGAATGCGCTCACAAAGTTGATCGACTGCAACGTTGGAAGGAGCACAAACCAGAACTTGGCCACCGTTGATCTTCGACAAATGGTAGATAATGGTAGCTGATGTGACAGTCTTGCCGGTACCCGGAGGGCCTTGAATCAAGCTGAGTGGTTTCTGTAGGACCGATTTGACTGCGTTGATCTGCGAGCCGTTCAACTCTGGCAGTCCTGGCACACTGAACTTCTTCGGCAGCTGTGTCTTCATGGGAGCAGCTGCAACTTCGTGTCCGAGCAATCGGTGGAAGATGTAACCAGATACACTCATCTCGTCAATGGCGAAAGTCTTCATGGCCAACTGCATTCGGTCGAAAGAGGTAGCCTTCCAGACGTAATCTGCTGTGAAGTTGTGAGTGCACTCTGTCGGTACAGACTTGTGGTCGCCCTTTGCTCGCAACTCAATGGTAACCTCGTCGGACTGATTGTTTGGGATCTTGATAACATATCCAACACCTTCCCAGTTCGAGCGCAGCTCACCAGTGTACTTGATCCTCATCTCATCACCAACAGCCAGCTTGACATCACCCAATTCCAGCTTGGGCAGGACGAAACTGGCGAGGTGCTTGTTGTTCAGACCAAGATCCCACCGCACAATCAGACCATCTTGTGACTGTGATTCTTTCAGCTTCTTGTCGTAATCTGCTTCGATCTTCACAAGCGGACCGAAGACATTCTGGTACTGATATGCATCATCGTATCTTAGCAAGACAGGCGCAGGCTCATCGTCGATGTTAGCGGCTTTCTCGAGGTCCGTTACTGTCGCAGCAGCGTTCTCTTTCCACAGCTCTTCCAACCTTGCGATCATCTGCGGGCTGAGGTGTCGTGCTCGTAATTGTTCTTGGTCTGTTGGCTGTGCGACGAGCCAGGAGAGGAAAGATCGGTCTTCGATGAGAGGCTGCCATCTTGAGGTGTCCCAATTCATGTCTTTCGAGGAGGGCATCGCGGCGCATGGTTGTCTGCATAGGAGGACCACTACTGTATCTGACTTGGCTGGGATAAAACCGAGCAGGAAGACATTTTTGGTGCCGCAGTTGTAGCATTCGAGGACGGTGTCTCCGAGAGAACTACTTGGGTGTAATTGAACTTCTTTGTGTCTGGCTCGAACGAGATGGTTGACTATGTGGGAGGAGGATGTGTTGCCTCGAGCACTGCAGAACCATTTGCTGCAGGATAGACATCTGACGACGCTGGCTGGGTTGTGTATGCCACAGTATCTACCAGAATTAGCTGTGCTCATGCCAAAGTTCTGGATACTCACGCGCAAGCATGTGGAGGTAATTCTTTCTCTGGCTCTTCTTGTTTTGCAGCCTGTTGCTGTTCTTGCGCAGCACTTGTGAGACTTTCGAGATCATCTTCACCATCTGCTGACTCGTCGTCATGTTGCCTCCTCCTCGGACCTTTCGCTAGGCTGAGGATACTCTCGTCTGGGTCGACTGTGGAAACATCGTCTGTGGCATTGATGGCAGAAGCTGAGTTAGACACCATATGGTTGCCCATGTTATTGAAAGCCTCCATGATGGCGGTTGGCTGTAATCGAAGAGAGGTCGGTCGAAGTCCGCGTGTGGAGGAAGATCTTCTTGGTCAAGATCGCAATCGTCCAAGTGATATCGCTTCGAAGGCGAAGTGCGCCCTGGCCTGAGGTGCTGAGTCCTCAACCTGAACCCAGCAAACGCCTTCCAAAGCAGAGCGGAGATGGTGTGAGACTTTGTGTAAGATCAGACCTCTGCTGATCAAATGACGAGGTCTGTGAGGGAGGGGAGAAGGAGAGGTAGAGGTCGAAGAGTGGTATCAAAAAGTACCTTCGTGTACCAGTAAATGCGGCAAGAACGATCCACTTCTGCAAGTGCGGCAGGCGCGACCACCTCCGACCGGACTTTGCTGTGTTTGCTCACTACGCCGTAAGTTGTTTGCACAATTTGCTACAATTTTTCTAGATCAACTGCCACCACAAAGAAGTCGTCCAACACCCTCGAGTCACCAAGTCAAGCCCACCATGATCCGAAGACAAGCCCGCGAACGGCGCGACTACCTCTATCGTCGCGCCCTTCAACTCCGTGACGCCTCCATCGCCGAGAAACGAGCCCTCCTCAAGAAGTCCTTAGCCACTGGAAAACAACTCGATCCATCAGTCGCAAATGACAAGTCTCTACGAAAAGACTACAAATTCGACGAATCACTTGACGCGGAGACAGCAGAGGCGCAGGCTAGTCTAGACGATGAGTACAGTATGCTGAGCGGACTATCTGATCCACGACCGCTGGTGACTACATCGAGAGATCCGAGTACGAGGTTAGCGACGTTCAGCAAGGAGATACGGTTACTACTTCCGACGGCGATACGGCTGAATAGAGGAAACACTATCCTGCCGAATCTCCTGTCTTCTGCGAAGGCGGCAGCGTTGACGGATATTCTGTTGCTTCATGAACACAGAGGGACACCGACGGCACTTACGGTTTCGCATCTGCCGCATGGGCCGACGGCGAAGTTCAGTCTGCACAATGTTGTCCTCCGTGCAGATATACCCAATGCGAGTAGAGGTACAGTCTCAGAATCATATCCACATCTCGTCTTCGAAGGCTTCACGACGCGGCTGGGGAAGAGGGTGGTCCAGATCTTGAAACACCTCTTTCCACCGCGAGATGGTCCACATAGAGTCGGAAACAGAGTTGTTACGTTCAGAAATTTCGAGGATAGCATTGAGGTGCGGCACCATGTCTTCGTGCAGACGGGGTACAGGGATGTTGAGCTTGCCGAGGTGGGTCCGAGAATGACCATGAGGTGTTTTGAGATTAAGGGTGGGACGCTGGAGAAGGATGCAGGTGGGGAGGTGGAGTGGGCGCTGACGCAGTTTACGAGGACAGGCAGGAAGAAGGATTATTTGTGATGTGTGGTTGTGGTTGTGTTTGCATGTTACGGCGTTGTTGGTGGCCAGCAAAGGAATCGTTTGTTCATGATACCCATGATGCTATGTATGAAACGGTGTCGGGTTCGAAGCATCTTGGAGCATGACAATGCAAGGTGTTCGGTCCAGAATGGTTGACTACTACAGAACTTTGCGCTTCATCGCGTGTTGTTGTTCAGCCCGTTCTTCCTTCACCTCTTTTGCTGTGCACCTCGTTCTTACGCTCACATGTTCGAGGTGTTCCGTTTCGTGTCTGGGTGCCGACCAGGTCCCCAGCAGAGCAAAGCGTCCTGTTCGTTCTCACGTGGGTAATGGAAGTGAGAGGATGGCATTCTGAGGAGAGTGAACAAGAGCATCAAGATATCGAAGACGGTTTACTGTGGCCTGCCCTGTAGCGTACTCAGTGTCTGGAGAATGTTCCGTTCTTAGCACGAGGCTCCGCAGAGGGACAGGCGTACACCAGGGTGTGTAAAATCATGTCTGTCTATGTCGTGCGAGAGGTTCGGCGGCACATAGAACGATCTTTGGAGGCCTATGGACAGGATCCTGCTTCATTCAAGCGTCTCCTTCTGTTTCTGGTGATACTCGCGACCGTTGAAACTCCGGTGAAATCAGCCTTCAACGCCTCTCATTTTAATCTTGGATGTACTTGACTTGCGTCTTTCATGTCTCTCGTCTCGACCTTCGGTATCTTTCAAACAAACCCTCATTCGACAGCTTTCGGATCAAGTTTCGACGTCTCTCAGTTCCGTGTTTGTTCTCCTTCACTTCAGCTTTCGATTCGGCTCAAACCGACCTTCGACGTCGAGTAGTTCTGCACATTGGGACATCCATCCAATGCCGCGACCACGCATCGTCCTCGTAGATCACACCCTCGTATTCGGAGTACTGTGCTGGATCTAGCGCGGCACACCTTTCTGGATCTCCTCTCCGGGCAATCGTGGCGCCATACCTCATCAACAATTGCACCACTTCCTTGCACTCACTTCGCAATGCTTCGTACAAAGCATTACCATAGTTTGTTCCTGGCAAGTCATCAACAGTCGCGCCGTGGTCGAGCAGTAACTGTACACAGTTCTTGTTCCTACAATACGACGCCAGCATCGCTAACACGGGGCCACATTTCCATTGAGCATTAACATCCGCACCTGCATCCAACAGGATCCGCACTATCTCTTCCCAAGCGGCGTTGACTTGAACACCAACATTCGCACCTACACTCATGAGACTGCTCATTGCCTCTCTCTTGGCGCGAGCGCAAGCTGCATGTAATGCCGTGCCCCAGACTTCTGTGGTAGCATTGACATCCGCCCCGGCTGACAGTAGCATTCGCACCACCTGCTCATTGCCACCATCTGATGCTGATATCAATGGGGTCTCCCTGCTTGCTCGGTCGTTGACGTCCGCCTCTGATTCTACTAATATCTGTACCACATTCTCACACCCACTTCGTGATGCAGCGCACAATGGGGTGGTAAAAACCAGACAGGCTTCTGGGATGTTGACGTTCGCTCCTGCATTTATTAGCATCCGCACCACCTTCTCATCTCCGTTTCGTGATGCGCCACACAATGCGAATTCTTGGCAGGCAGCATTGACATCCGCTCCTGCATCCAGGAGCATTTGCACGACCACCTCGTTGCCTGGTTTCTCACATGCGAGTTCCAGAGCATTCCCGCGAGGCCCCCTAGCATTGACATTGGCACCATTGATCAGCAACAGTTCTATTATCTCCACGCGACATATATATACGGCAGCCTGCAGTGCATTGTACTCGCTGCCGCAGGCATCAATATCGGCATCTTCCTGCAGAAGTCTCTCGACAAGAGCAGTAAGACCTAGTTTGCTTGCATAGACAAGTGGTGGAAATAGCAAAACATCCTCAGCTCGATTTGACTCTGGACTGGAGAGGCGTGCCCATATCCGTAGACTGTTCTCGTGCAACATAAAAAGGCGGGCGACCTCCAGAACGGGGCTTTCAGAGAGGTTATGAACCATCGTCATGTGCTTATCCCAATAAAGCGTGGCATACTCAGCCAATAGGTAGTAAGGCTTAAAAAACCAGCTATCGCCATCTGGATTGCTTTCGCCCATGTACAGTAGGTAACGAAGGCTGCTCTCGGCGATTTTTTGGTGGCAAACATAGGACACAAGATCAGACTGGAACAAATAGCCATGATATCCATAGGATCTGGCAACTTTTCGTCCGGATCAAAGCCGCAATCCTCACCGCTTTTGATGGCGAGGACCTCAACAAGTTCAGACGTAGTTAATGGGCGTTCCGAGAAACATAACCATTGTAGAATCTTGATGGCGTCCTCCAGCTGATCGTTCGAGTCGATGTTCTGTATGATCCGAGCATAGGTCTCGTCCAAGTCCTTCGGCAGCGATAGTAAGGTTTTCCTCAAAGCGGAAAGCTTGATACATTTTCGGAGAGCCTCGAGCTGGCAGTATGCCCACCGGAACATGCCATTGGCCTTCCTCATCAGTTCGCGAATGATTTCATCTTTGACCGACGAAGGCCATTTCTTCAACTTGGCATCGGTAACAAGCCGATCGTCGATATACACTCTGATATCGTCGTCCACAACCGCGCTTTGAATGTCCACGGTCTCGGTTGCGATGTGCTGCAATTCTTCCTCAATATCTCTTTCTCGTCGGCTCGTGGCCAGAACACATACTTCGCGTTGTGATACCTCGAGATCTTGGAGGAACTGAAGCAAATTCTCATGGTCTGTACACTCATCGAGTGCATCGATGATGATATACTTGCGACGTGGAAGGGCAAGTGCATCGTAGAGTATGGCTCGGATGGCACCCTCGGAGGGTGCCTGTGAGCCATTATTGCATTGTTGGTACAGCTGTTCAAGGGCTGCAAGACATTCCGGCATCTGCAAGGCGAACTGGAAGACTAGGCAGCGTATAGCGGTCTGAGTATGGTGCTTTTGGACATCGTTAAAATCGAAGTAGAAGTAGGCGACGACGGCATCCGCCTGGAGGCTCGCTTCTTGAATGATGTCTTGCAAGGCGGTGGCGCTGCTTGTTGTTAGCTCGATCATCGGCTACAGTCGATCTTCTGCCCAGGTCTACCTAAGTACAGTCTTACAGCAGCCAGCTGTTCCATATTAGCTTGGTCTCGCGCAAGGAATTACACGAACCTACCGTTTCCGTGGAGCCACAAGAACGAAGACGTGGAACGTTTCCAGTCACAGAATTGCGAGCTTGTCAGCAACCACGACCCGGTTTGTGCATGTCGCTTCTTGAGAGCAGCCTGGTAGTTCGTGGACGGATCAGGTACACGTAGCCAACTTGACAGCTTGTTCTGTAGATCTCGGCTAGCGTACACTTTCAACTCTTCGACACCAAGCTGGATTTCTGAGGTTCGTGTCGTCAAATTGGGGATCTCGCCATGAATAGCTTGGGACAATGCGCTGGTAATGTCAGAGCCATGGATCATATGCCGGCGCTCACTTACAAAGCATCGTTGGTAAGGGCAATATTGATGAGTGTTTTCAGCCTTTCTATGCGGTTCAGCGCATCGTTGACCTCCGACTTGGTCCATTTCCATGTCAAGGCTGCTTGGAGTCTTTCCCTATTGCTGAATGATGTCGTCTGCTGCACAATCTTCTCTAGAATGTGTTGGAACTGCTCCAGAGGCCCATTATTCGCAACCAGAAATTTCGCATGGTTGAACCACGGATCGTTGGAGCGTGCCTCTTTGACTCGACAGTGGAGCTGTATCAAGAGGCCAGTAAGACTGTTGGCTTCGGCCGCCAATTTCTGTTGGTCATTAGTAGCACGATTAGTATCGATGATAAACTTCGTCAGGCTCTCCGTTAGTTTCAGGATAGCGAGAATGCTCGCTGTGATCGAAAGAGGGTCCATTGCAGGCTGATCAAGATGTCACAATGTTAGGGTCTCTGAGTGTCGCGACACGGCTCTTGCGCAGGTCCATGAAGTATTCGTCGAAGCTCAAGCCCCCTCGATGTTGACGCGAAGACGCCACAGGTAAGATGTGAGCAAATGCACTTTCAGGCTGAGACCAAAGATAGAAGGTGGGGTGGATCGGTTGTCCCTACCTGAGACAGCCTATCAGCCCGTGCTTTCCTGGCTACTTCCTCCATCACGCGCATGATTCGGCAGGTGCTCGTGTTGCAGTGGTCCTTCCCATTCGGGCTCGTATAGATGAGGGGATGAGCATGGCGTGTTTCTTTCTCATCTTATCTGGTACATTGTTCGACGTGAAGATTGTCTAGCCGATCATCTGCCTAACGCACAAGCCTGGCAATACGTCCACATGCGTTGATGCGACTGACATCTGGAGGAGCATCCAACTCGGCCAGAGATCATGCCCCGTGCGATTGAAAGAAAAAAGTCGTGCAAGGCTGAAGCTTTCTTCGATGAGTAGCTTAAGATAAACTTGAATGCCAAGATACATATTCAGAAAGGACTTGGGTCCACCAGCTGGGGTCCACTGCATAGCCGAAGGAGGACTCGGAGTCACAGCAGATCAACAGTTGTGCTTTTGTGATCCTACGTAGAAGCTCTATGGAAATGTAGGCGTACTACGAGATGATGGCGCTCAACAACGATTCCATAACCCGCACGACGCCTAGTGAAGTACGCCATCCCACCCCATAACATTATTTCAGGCCAGACCAAATCATCTCTGCTCCTGTCCTTGTCCCTCACCATCCTCGTTCCCCCCATCCTCACCCAAGCTAGCAGTCAAACAACTCACACTTGTAATCATCTCCCCCCTCACCTTCTCAACCAGCGTACACTGCACCCCCTTCTTTCCATCAACGGTAATCTCTTTCATCTCATTATACCACGCCATCTCCTTCTCATTCGTCGGCACGATCTTACTCCTCAGCGCGACCTTGCTCAGCTCAATATGTGATCTCAAATCCGAGATCATCGCTTTCTTGTGTTCATCGAAGCCACTGAGTGGCATGATACTAGCAGGATCAACGGCCGCCGACGCACCAGCGGTCCTGTAATCATCGAGCATGAATGACAAAAGAGAAAGCGTGCCCACTTCCCTCGCCTGACCCAGCGTGATGAATTCTCCTTCTCGTGGTCGAAACGCAGTACTTGCCCTGACCAGCTGATTCGGGAATGAATTGACAAACACGCTTATCTCACTTGCGACAGGCGCACGCACCGAGTCAAGCAGATTGAGTGCCAGCGGCAGTATTCCTTCTGCCCAAATGGTGTACAGTATCCCACAATGTGCCCGCTGATCAAGAGCCATCACCCCATCTGGCACTTTCTGCAAGACCTGCGTCACACGTGCAGTGAGTATCTGATTCAGCACACCCTCAACCGCCATCTCCTCAGCCACAGGTGGAAGCGTAGATAATGCAACGAGCAGTCGTGACGCATAGACTGCGTGGACCGGGTCGTTGTCTGTGTCTTCGCTGGCGAGGAGGTGAGACCACATGAACAACTTCATTGCTGACTCGGTTGTGCTCATTGCTATGAGTCGCTCGGAGAGCTGTGATGTGAAGTCGGGCAGGGTTGCCATTCTGAGAATAGTTTCGAGGAAGTTCAGAATGAGCGTGATGTCTTTGACGCCAACATCAACTTTCTCGGGCGGTCGCTGTTGCATCTCAGCTTGTTTCTGCTCTTGTAGTGTCAGTACTATTGTTGATAGACCTTGTCCGATGACCACCGTTGCAATTTCGATGACCTGTGAAACATGGCTGTTCTGGTGTTTCTGTATCTCATGGGCATTGCCAGCATGCGATGACAGTGGTTTCCAGCCTGAGCCAAGGTGGAATTGCACCGCGAGCAACACCACCATCAGACTGGTCCGCCAGTATGTGGTATCATTGTTGGCAATAGCTTGCTCGTAGCTCGCATTCATGAATAGTGCGCTCTCCCACGCCGACTTGAGCAGTTCTCTGTAATCTGACCCACGACATTTCTTCTCGACCAAACGTTGAATCAGAGCTAATGCCATCTCCGCCCGTGATTGAAGGAGGTCATCGAATAGCCGTTCCGCAGGATATCTGTTCGTATTGGCCCGCAGACAACGCTGTGAGATGTGTGCCATCGTGGTTTGGATGCCTGTATCTTGCACGAAGAACGCGGCATGTTCAACGCATAGATGTTGGAAGCTGTGCAGCAAAACAAGCTCAGATTCAACAGTGCGCAGATTCTCGTTAGCGCGCTCGACTTCTGACCTGTATGACTGACCACTAGCTTGTCCCTTCCATGCTGGGCTGTGTTCGAGTACGTGATCTGCAAGTTCGAGACTGTAGTAGTCCTCGTCAGCGGTTGAGCTGAGTGGGTTGTGCTTGAAGTCGTCCAGATCCAAGCCGAACCTCGAAGCAAAGTTCTGTGCAAGGTTTGCGTGCAAGGAAGTGTTGTAGCTTGCAACGTCGATCGCGTTTGTCGTTAACCAGTTCAAGAGAGGTATGAAAACCTTCATCAGCTTTAGGTCCCTTACAGACTTGGCATATTGTAGGTGAACTGAGGCTAGATCCGTGATCAATGCCGAGATCGTTCTTCTTTCACTAGCAGCACGGGCAGAACCTTCTTTTCTATCATTGGTAATGTAGCGAATCAAAGCTGCAAAGATCTCCTGTCGTGATCTCATTGCGTGCAATGTCCAGGACCAATTCTGCTGTGCAGCGACCATGAACTTTAGGACGGATTCGACGGCATACAGCTCGGTCCACGTTCTCGCTGACTCAATGTTAGTCAACACATCAATGGCTCTATCGACGACTAGCTTCGCACGGTAGACATTCGTGGTAGCTTTGGCAGCATCGCCTTGCTTCTCTGGTATGGATCCTGTCAGGATGACCGTTGAGAGCCACTGTTGGTCTTTGCTTATCATGACGTTCAGCAAATTCCAGGCTTGAGCTGCAGTTCTGCCATTTGCGTTCTGCGCCATGCCGAGGACGTCAAGGAAGTCGATAGAAGATGCCGACCCGAGATGACCCAGCAGTGAACGTGGTTTTTCCGAGAACCTCGACTCCAAGAGTGATTGAAGTAGCCAGCACGAAAGGTTGTGAAAATCACCGCCAATCGCGTGTATATTTCGAACGAGTACAGGCGACAAGTCAAGTAGCGTTGGCTCAAGACCAGAAGCAGGCATTTCCTGAAATTTGGCGACATCAATAATCGATTTTGACAGACGCAACAACGAAGCTCGACAAGCATCGACCTCGGCAACGGACGATAAGGACGGCACAAGGTTGACAGCATCGATCAGATGAGACATAATCGGTCCTGACTTGGAGTCACCAACACTTGCTGGCCGAATTCTTGCCATAATGAGATCCGCTGCAGTATTCAAGCACGCAGTCAGTTTAGACATGGCAGTGCCCACACCAAATCTGTACCGCAGCACCCGGGCAAAGCTGTCACTCAATGTGGCGATGATGCGAGGCTCCTGACCCGGGGGCAGACGTTTCCATGAAGTCATCACTTCGAATATTTCTAGCATCGTTTGGGTCACGCCACGGAGAACACCTTCGTAAATCTTCTCCGTGTTGTTCAGGAGGTTCGTGCTCGATCCCGCTCTCCATTGCCGATTATCGTTTGAACTGGTCAGACGTTGCACAGCAGCAACGCACATGTCTTCATACAGTTGGCACAATGATTCTGTGACTGGAGTATACCCCGAAGTAGACTCGACCCCTGATATGACTGAGTAAAGCAAACCGCTGCCTCCATGAAAGTCAACCACACTGGTCTTAGCGATTAGTTGCCAGAATTGTGCTGGCTTGACCTTGAGAACTGCTCGTGAAAAGGCTAAGCATGCGCACAGCAGGTCGGTGTCAAAAGTGTTTGTTGGTCGTCTCCTGTAGGCCTGCAATTCTTGCTCGAGTATGTCGAAAACAAGATTGATTATGCTCGATCTGAAATTAAGACTCGTACTTGCTTCTTGTATGATGAAGTCGACTTCGTTGCTTCCGTTGTCCAGAGCACTCTTGCTTAATGCGGTTGTTGTCAACAGATTTGCAATGAGATGTATTATTTCTGCAGCCACGTCTGAAGGCGACTCGTGAGAGGAGACCACCTCGGAGAGTACGCCATTGAAATATCGTTCCAGCCAGTCGCCAATAAGCTGGAGGCCAGAATAATCGAAATGCCACCGTACAACAGGAGGGTCTGATTCTGATATGACTTCGCCTTGTGTGTCGGCAGGAATAACCAGAGCACCCTGGTTATGCTGACCTTGAGTCAACATCCGACTTGTCTCTGCTGGAAATGCATAGATGTGCTGGTCGAGGGCGACGAGATTGAGGTTTTCGTCTTCTCGAATAGTGTGGTATGATTCAAATGCGCCTGTTGCATTGTGGGTGAAGTAGTTGAGGGTCTGTAGACGGTGCGTAATGTACTGTATATTGTCTTGGAAGACCCTCACCTGCGCAAGGTGTCGACACAGTCTCAAAAACGGAATTGCTTCGAATGGAAACCGTGACGCTGCGACATCGAGAATGTCTTGGACCAAGGCGTCGCTATTGAGAAAGGCAGTACAAGCATCACGCGTCTCTCGTCGAGCGGCTGGTGTTGGGTTTGCAGGTTCTAACAATGCAAGTTGAGGCGTAAGAACATTTGGACCGTAGGTCTCGGGAAGTGGAAGGAAAGATGTACTCGTCACTATGACCTCTTGTAACAACTTCTGCCTCTCTAACCTGACCACAGGTAAGATATCGGAGCCCGAAAATCTAGCCATATCGGCCAGAAGGTCAGCAACCTTGAGCTTCTCAACAGTGTACTTCAATGTGATACCGATAGCATCAGGAAGAGGTGAGGCGGCGCTAATAGCGGCGCAGATGTCTTCGAAGCAGGTTTTCTCGGTATCCGCAGGTACTGAGGCTCGTCTACCTGTAGCACTATCGTATGTCTCGATGGTTCTGTTCACTATCGGGCTATCTCTTCTGTCCTTGGTTTCAGCTGCCTCCCTGCGAGCCTTTTGCAAGACAAGAGCCCATGCATATGTGGCAGGAGCAGCTTGCAGACAACTTGCATCTATCGCGTTGGACAGATTCATGTGAACATCCGACACGATATCCAGATCATCCATCCAATGCTGTTTTGGATTCTGGTCGAGCTGATGAACGGTATTGGCAGGATCGATGAAGGCAAGAGTGGTGAGAGCGACCAGATGATGAAGCTGTGCTAGTTGATTCGATGTGAACAGCAAGCTAGGCTCGAGGTCACCCAGGTAGACAAGATCTCCCATAACATGGAACCATTTCTGCAGAGGCTGTGCTGGAGGGGTCGGCACAGTGCGAATTGCAAGAATGATAACCTGCATCAGATTCTGGGCATAGAACAGATGGCCGATCTGCCAGAAGTAATTCGAGTCCTCGTCTATCACATCCCACTCAGGGCCTTTGGCATATTCTTCCAAAACTTTGACGAGTAAGTCCATAGATTGGTCGATCGAAAGAGCTATGTTCGGAAAGGGCGTTGTAGAATTGGGTTCGGTTGCGATCTCGAGCTTGACTGCTAGTCTATCGTTCTGTAGCGCTAACCATGTCCTCGAAAAGCCAATGCATTCTTGGTAATGTATGAATATCTGCCTCCGCCGTCTGGCTGAATCGGTCTTGAACTCCTCCTCGTCCCTCAATGTAATAGTAGTGGCTTCAAAGTTGGCATCAAAAGCGAGCCGTGAACCGTAGACGTCTTTGAGACTGGCGACTTCTGCTTCTGAATAGCCAGCTTGTAGGTGTAGGAGGGGACGGTTCTGCCATTCCAACAGCACCACTCTCAGAGCCTGAGCCTGGTCCAACTTCAAGTCCTTGCTTAGCCATGATGCGTCAGCCTTGATCTGTGAGATGTCGTAGTGTTTGTCTTGGGAAGGAGCAACATTGATGGCCGCTGTGGCTCCCTCAAACTGCTTCTGGCTGGCTGGGTTTGCTGGCTCGAAGGACGGACTGGTTCGGTGGATTTGGCTTCGTACTCGTTCGTGGTTTAGGATGTCCTTCCAGTGGGTTGCGTCACTCTCCGGTATTGCTGCAGGATTCCACGTATGTATGGGCACATCATGCCATGATCTGGGGCAGGTCAGTGATTTTGCCCAGCGCATTAGCGTTTCCAGACTTACAGGATGAGCTCTTCTCCTGCAAACAGCTTGGGCAGATCTGGCAGGTATAGGCTGCCATTTGGCGCCATTGCGCACTGGTAAGAAGCCCGAGACAGTCAGCAGGAGATATGTATGTACGATCTCACGATTTCCACAGCCATGTCAACATAGAAAGTCCGCAGACGCGCCTGCCGCGAGACAAACGCGTCAAACATGATCGGCGGAACAATGGCGCTAGTGAAAAAGTTCCAGAAGGTCGGCGGGCGGATAAGCTTTAGGCGACCAGGGCCCTGAAATGGTTGGAGGCCTCCCGGGGCTGCCGAGGCGGTATCTGCATCTCGGAGTGCAAAGAGCGACTCCAACTCTCCGCCATGGAAATACTTCGACCACTGTACATATCTACACAAGATGCCTGCGCCAGAATTGATTGACCATTCACGGTTTGACACTCCTCCTGTCCCGAAGCTCGACACCGCCACGAACCTTGTCCTCATTGATAACTATGACTCTTTCACTTGGAATGTCTACCAGTATCTGATATTGGAGGGCGCAACAGTGACCGTATATCGCAACGACAAGATCACACTAGAAGAGCTCATCGCGAAACAGCCCACTCAGCTAGTTGTTTCGCCAGGACCAGGCCATCCCGACTCGGATTCAGGCGTCAGTAGAGATGCCATACACCACTTCGCTGGGAAGATCCCAATCTTTGGTGTATGCATGGGCCAGCAGTGTATAATCTCGGCATTTGGAGGAAAAGTTGATGTAACTGGAGAGATTCTTCACGGCAAAACCTCTCCGCTGAGACACGATGACAAAGGAGTCTACACCTCAATACCTCAGGATGTGCCAGTCACAAGATATCACTCACTCGCCGGAACACACCCAACACTACCTCAATGTCTGGAAGTCTCGAGTTGGATTGCAGCAGGTCCAGATGGCGGCAAGGGCGTGATTATGGGCGTGAGGCACAAAGAATATATTATGGAGGGAGTTCAGTTTCACCCGGAGAGTATCCTCACTGAACATGGTCGCACAATGCTCAAGAACTTCTTGAAAATGACCGGTGGCACATGGAAGGCCGAGAGCAAATCGAAGCAGGTGAACGGGACTACAAACGGCACAGAAAAGAAGACGAATATCCTCGAGAAGATCTTTGCGAGAAGAAAAGAAGTGGTTGCTGCTCAGAAACAAATACCATCACAACGGCCGGAAGATCTTCAGGCGTCTTATGACCTTGGCCTCGCTCCACCACAGATATCCTTCCCTGATCGGCTGCGGCAGTCCGAATACCCTGTCTCACTCCTCGCCGAAATCAAACGTGCTTCGCCCTCGAAGGGCGACATACAACTCAACGCCTGCGCGCCAGCACAAGCCAGAAAATATGCCCAAGCAGGTGCATCCGTCATATCAGTCCTTACCGAGCCAGATTGGTTCAAAGGCACATTGGCGGACCTAGGATTCGTGCGGAAAGCACTTGACTGCATGCCAAACAGACCGGCGATTCTGCGGAAAGAGTTCATCTTTGAAGAGTACCAAATACTGGAAGCAAGACTAGCCGGAGCAGATACTGTGCTTTTGATCGTGAAGATGCTGGATGTGGAGACGTTAACGAGACTGTACAAGTACTCTCAGAGTCTGGGTATGGAGCCACTGGTCGAGGTTAATACTGCCGAAGAGATGAAGATTGCTGTTGAGCTCGGCTCACAGGTCATTGGAGTAAACAACAGGGATCTTACCAACTTCGAGGTCGATCTTGGCACAACAAGCAGATTGATGGATATTGTGCCAGAGGCAACGATCGTGTGTGCTCTGAGTGGCATCTCTGGGCCAAAAGATGTGCAAGCATACAGAAAAGAAGGTGTGAAGGGTGTGCTTGTTGGTGAGGCGTTGATGCGACCTGCTGATACCGTGGCATTCATTGCTGAATTGCTGGGAGAACCGACTGTACCGAAGACGAGTGTGAAGCCATCACTGGCCGTCAAGATCTGTGGAACGAGGTCGCCGGAAGCAGCCAAAACCGCTATCGAGGCTGGCGCTGACTTCATTGGTGTCATACGCGTACCAGGCAGATCACGATTTGTCCAGGATGAAGTTGTCGAGAAGATTGCCGAGACCGTGAGGACCACAAAGCGCAAGAGACCGGCCCAAAGAACAACTGCACATGTCGGCGCAGAGGACTACTTCGAGTCCAACTCGAGGACACTCATTCGGCCTGACCGAGCGCGCCTGGTTGGTGTGTACCTCAATCAGCCTCTCGAGACTATCATTGAGGAGGTACACAAATTCGGCCTTGATCTTGTTCAGTTACACGGCACCGAACCACTCGAGTGGACGAGAAGCATACCCGTGCCAGTCATACGGCGTTTTGCACCAGGAGAACCCGGCTTCAGCACGAGGGGACACCAAGCAATATCTCTTCTGGATGCTGGAGCTGGCGGATCAGGCAAGATGCTGGATGGCAAGGCCGTGCGAGCATTATTTGAGAAGGACCCCAGTGTCAAAGCTATGCTTGCTGGTGGTTTGAATGCGGACAATATTGCCACAGTGCTTGAGCAGCTAGGGCCATATCGCGACAACATCGTGGTAGTCGATACTAGCAGTGGGGTTGAGACTGATGGAAAGCAAGATCTGAAGAAGATAGAAGCATTCGTGGCGGCAGCGAAGGGCTGAAGAGCGTTTGCTTACCCCCAATTACCCATCTCCCATCTGGTCTACGCGCGACAACAGAAGCACGAGTGCGAAAGCAACAGGGCACAAGAACCGAAACCATCGGCCACGAATACAGCTAAGCTCCGAAGATCCCGCTCCTCGTGGCACGGCGGACGCAGCCGAGCACAATGTTCCTGCCTCCCGCAGAACGTGCCTGCGCCTGCGGCAGTCTTGGCGTTCACTGTCTGCCGTCCTTCTCCTCAACCAACTCACTTCAGTCTTCGATCACGCTCAACAATACCGCTGCAACTCAAGTGTGCGCTTGTTACCAATACCTCGTCGCCGACATGTCGAAACACAATAATGATATAAATTGGCCACCTCCCTTCCTTCTGCTCTGCCTGTGCAGTCCTCTCTTCGCTCATCTTTCGCTGCTATTGACCACCCAATCTAGGTACATATTGACACTCAAGCATAACAGACAAACTCTCTACACTCTTCCGTCGAAACCCTACCGTCCCTATCTCCTACGATGCCGCCCAAGCCAGCCACGTTCAAGAAGTTGGTCATAGCCTACACCGAAGGTCTGCCACCCAAGAAGGCCGAGAAGATCAAAGGATGGATCGAACACAACGGCGCAAAGTACTCCAAGGAACTTACTGACGAGGTTACCCATCTCATCATCTCCTCGGCGGCATGGAAGAACTACAAGAAACAGCCCATGGGTAAGTAGCATGTCGTTCGTCTCGGACTCCATGATGCTGACTTATGTCTAGTCGTCGAAGCTCGTCGCAAGAGAACGATCTTCCTCATGAAATTGCCATGGCTCGAAGACAGCTTGAGTCTTAACAATCGCAAGCCTTTGGATGAGGTGGACAAGAAATATACTTGGGAGATCGAACATGCTGAGAAAGTCCTCAAGAAACGAAAGGAGAAGCAGCTGGCGGAAAAGAAAGAGAAGCTACGAGCATTGCGAGCGGAGGCGAAAGAGGCGGCAGATGCTGCGAGGAACGACGAGGATGATGGGGGCGATGACAAGAAAGTGCAGCAGGTCATCGATTGTGGTAGGTCGAGCTCTTTTCGTTGCTACTCAGATGCCGTAAATTCAATCTTGAGAGGCAACGCAGCCGGTCGCTTGCTCACGGAAGAACATCCTGCTGACAAGAACCGTCCGCGCAGGCATCAAATTCGACAAGTCTTTGCTCGAGACAGAGAGAGAAATGGCACTAGGTGAGTGCTGCATCCGTTCTCAGGAATCCACCTCCGACCTGGAGACTAACATCCTGACAGCTGGCTACCGACCATATGTCGACAACAATGGTTTCGCGCACCTGATCACACTAGTCAGAAATGATGTCTGGAAGGAGGTTCAAGAGCACTATCAAATCAAGGTGAGCATACTCTCGTTGTACTGTCCGCGCATACACCGTCGATACTCGTGCTGCACCTCGAATACATGCTGAAGCGAAACGAATTCAGTTGGAGCCATCGTTGCAGCCCGTACAACATAGTCGGCCCAGCTCTACAGCATCTTACCACGAAACCTCCTCCTCAACAAGCAGATCTACCACATCCACTTCGAGAACCAGCAACTGCAGCACTCCAGTCGACCTCTTCATCCTCAATTCAAATACAGATGCTCACTATCTGGAAGACGACAATTGCTGCTGCGGTCGGAAACTCCCACGGAAATTCAGCGACAGTCTAGCCGATGGCCACTCTACACCAGCTGGTGCCGCCGATGGTTCTAGCACGATTTCGAACCTTACGCAACGTCTGAATGCTCTCAAAGTGGATGCAGGAATTCTCAGACTGAATTTCGCTCACTGGCCACAACACATGCCCTTTTCCATCTACCCAGTCACGTACTACATACCAGGCCCAGGCCCGTCTTCCATCTTTTACAATGAACCTCGTCCAGCACCACGCGTACACATTGCACAGCCATTCGCTTACTCCTTACAGCTCTATGAGTCCTTCGATCGACCAGATCCACCAGCAGCCGATACCCTGCCGACGCCAGAGAGCACGCCACAGTCGACATACACGTCTTTCTCTTCGTATCTTCCTGACTCCTCGCCGACAATCGCGCCAACCTCTTCTCCTCCATCCAAGATTCAATCGTCGATCTCCACTGCCGAACCCATCAGACCTCATCCCTCTCAAGAAAAGCGATATGCACTCTACTTCCACTACACCAAGAAGAGTACAAGTCCAAGGTCAAAGACGATGGAAACAATCGAGCTTGCTCCGAAGGGCAGCACCTGGGACTTCTCGTATGATATGCTGAAGAAGTTCTTCCGCAAGAAGACCGGTATGAGGTGGGAAGATACGGTGTTTGGTGGTGGCAACAATGGTGTGGCGAAGAACGCAAGAAGAGACAGCGGTGTTGGCATGTCTGCTGGCGACGGGAAATCTGGTAATGTTGGACTAGGTCTTGTGGATGCTATGCACGTTGATGATGCTCGTTCCACCCCAAGCACCTTCAGAACTGCCTATTCCGCAGGCTCGACCAGCACCCAGTCTCAGTTCAGCCCTACTGCAACCACTGATACCATCGCAACAACACCTCAGCCATTCACTTACATCCCAACCAAGCCCGAAGATCTGGCGTACTTCGACAAGAGATATGCCAACAGATACGGTGAAGATTGGCTGCCTGCTCCTCGTGCTGTCAGTGTGAGCTCGCAAGATGGGAAGATCGAATCTGAAGAGATGTTGATGGATACCGAGGAGAAAGAGCCACAGCCAGACGTCGCAGAGATTCTGGACACAGTGGAGGAGGGTGATCATCAGGCATGACGTGAAGACCGGACCATGAAGGATGAGGTCGAGGATGGCGTGCAGTAGGAGACTCAGATGGAGGAAGTCGAAGCTGAGCAGACCAGCGTCTGAATGTGGACGCGACCGCATTTGCAAGCTGACTCAGAGAAAACGATGTGATGTTGGATAAGATGGCAAAGAAGAGAAACAAAATCAAATGCCAAAATAGTGCATGATTCTGCATGCCAAAGCATCACGAAATCCGTGATACACTGCCACGTGCTACAATCAACCCGTTCTGCATCAGCTGCTGTCCTTGGGTCCGCATCCAAGTCGCTCGCGTTCGCGATCATGCCATGCCGCTAATTTGTCTGTCATTGATAACCACACGCCCACGCTTTACAGGTTTCGACGTGATTGAATTCCGTCCGGGTTGCTGAATCCCTCCCCTCGGTCGCAGACAACGACGGCAACACGGACCCTGGTATAACTTATGCTCGCGGTTGGATCCTGGTGTCTTGCCGATGAATGCTGCGATGCACGTTCGTATTGTTAAAGAATGTGGAGGTTCCATCGCATCGCCTGCAGCTATGTAGAGTGCTTCTACTTGTGCTTCTGGACCTGTGATGTTCCTTGTGGCCCTTCTAGATGCGGCGCCTTACGGTGATCAGTCGAAGGATATGTAGCTTGTAGTCATCGTATCAATGTCGACTGTGATTTCTTTGCCGGCCCGTGCTTACGGATGGTTGTGCAAGCATGGCCGATTTGTGGTGCTGCTCTGAAGGCTATATTGGACTTGGAATGCTAACTGTGCGTCTGGCTGTGCCTCAGGATGTGCTCTTCACGTGGCAATGGTGTGGACTGATCTGGACGATATGGCACACGCTGTCTCCGCAGATGTTTCGAGGCTGATCATGTGATAGGGGACGCGTTGGAACAGCCTTGCTTGGAATCGTCCGAAGCAGAAACATGTGGAGGATGGAGTCGTGGTGGATGCCTTGGCCACTTGTCGAGTCTAGCCTATATCAGTAGATCTGTGCCGTTTGTGCCATCTGTCCTGTTGAGTGCATCTGATAGCCAGCTGGATCGCACGAAAATCCGATATGTAAGAAGCCGTAGGAGCACCATATCAGCTAGGTCTGTACTGCGATAGTCAGCCCTGTGGATTGTGATTAGGTCCGTTATGGCAGAGCATGGACGCTAGGAAGATCGGTGTTCGCATTGATTGTCGTTGAAATATGATACCTTGACAAGTAACAGGAGCGAGTCCGGGACTGGAGCCAGATCTCATATCTTCAGCTTCGTGTCTGTGCTCTACGATTGGAGGGCGATGTAGCTTCGTGAAGAATTCTGCACTTCGCGGCAAGGTTTCAACGCTCTGTTGGTTGTAGTCGATGAGAGAAGGTATTGTTTGTTGATTGTTTTGTTGCCATGAATTGCTCAGCTCACACGAAAACTCAGCCGTCGACCTAGCGAACTCCGTCGGTTCGCCCAAAGAGTTGACACGGACCTTCTTAGACCGGATTTCCGCTTGTTGAGAGGTGTTGCGTCGAGCTTCTCATTGAGGAGGGAGTCGTCCTCGAGGATCCTAGGAGATGATTGTGTTCGTGCATGGAGTTTTGGTTTCGATAGGAGGTCGGGCACCGAGTTCGGATTATCTGCGAGACCGATTGCGGCCATCAAATCCTCGATCTCAGTGTGATCCCGTGAATTGCGCATACGATGACACCAGGTCAAGTTCCACGAGCCAGGAGTCTTCCGCATACCAGTATATCCCTCTCGGCTTATCTCAAACAAGAATTCACCACCATTCACATCCCACCCGCCCGCACTATGCGCATCACCCTCTGGTATCCTCCTGATACCCTGAGCTATACTCCTCAGTGCATTCCCCGTTAGTGAACGGCGTATATACCTTGGTCCACGATCGCCCAGGCTGTATGTCCGCTGCATGCCGAGAAGTCTGTAGAGTTCACAGGATGGATCCGAGTAGAGCTGCCATGTTGAGGGGAGACCTGTGAGAGCCCGGTAGGAAGGAATTATCGTGGGCGCGCCGCAACCTATGATCACCAGGCTGAGGTTTCGTGAGGCAAGGGACTTGACTGAGAATGAGGGGTGCGCTGCGAGGCGAAGGAGGTATTCTTGGCAGTTTCCGCAGAAGAAATGGCGGATGAAGATTATGAGCAGGCGTGGGTTGGCATTTGATGATTCGGCCTCAGGTTGATCTTTAAGCAAAATTATGTCGTTGTCCGAAGACTGTCGCGAACGGTTGTGCTGAAGCTGGGCTTGAAATGCGAAGACGTCTCCAAGGCGCCACTTCTTGCCGAGGGAGTCGTAGATCTGGTGTCGAAGTGCTGCTTTGAGGTTGATATTGTCGTGGGTTGCCGTGGGTAATCTCGGAGGTTCGTTACCTGTTGAGCATACTCGGCTCTCTAGAGAATCATCGCTGCTCATGGTGTACCTTGTGTATGTACGCGTTGCTAGCATGCTTGTTAGCGATGCGCAATCTTCTTCATCTGTTGATCACGCAGCGTAATCGACGACAACGTCGTAAAGTAAAACCATGGTAAAGAACACCAACAGCCATATTCACCATAAGCAAATCCGAAATTGCCATGTTGAATCAGCAGACGTCTCACTGCAGCCCAAGCTCAAACCGTGGTAGGGTAGCAGAAACGTGCACGCGATGGCAGTCGAAACACCACCGTCGTAACCTGCTCGTGTAGGTCAAACCAATCGTGTTCAGGAATTTGCAGTCGAAGTGGTCCAGAACACAAGGCGCTAGATGGAACGGGACTGGCATGCATTTTGGCAGCGTCGATCACGACAAAGTTTCTTGTTCTGGGAGTTGTTTGATGCGCGAGTGGCCGAAAAGGGTGAATGGTCGGGATGGTCGAGGGAGAAAAAGAGCGAATCAAGGAGTTTTGACGGGATTCGAAGGACAAAAGAGGAAGAGCTTGATGCAGATAAGGTTTTGGCGTGGCTTTGTCTGGCTCGTATTTTTGACTGGATTAGCGTTGGGCTTAGCGAGTTTGAGGTGGGGATGCGGTGCTGAGGCTTCGATCACCTACTGCACCCTACTCTTACGCTGCATCTTGTTTCGCGATGGTGGCCGTCCGCGCGAGTATTCGAGCATGCATAGCGATAGTAGTACGAGTAAATGGCTGTCTGCTCGGACGAGCGACTTCGATATCTAGCAACTGTACAGCCTGCTTCATGAGACAGGATCGATGCAAAGTGCTCAAGCATTGAGATTAGGAACGGAATTCTTGACAAGTCAACGACTGATATTTATCTACCCTGTAATGTTGTCTACGTGGTGATAATATGTACCTAGCATCACAATCGATGCAGTCGATGTCGAAAGCAGATAACTCCTTCCTTTTCCAAAAACAATTCCCTTTTATCCTTGTAGCCATGCGGGAAGGTCCTTGCTGTTCACTCGATGCAAGTGTTGTCTGTTACGCCTTTCGTACTCCATATGTCCAGTAATGCGCAAAGGGGTATCTCAAATCTCATATTGTGCGCCGTTTTTGTACTTAGAAGCAATTAACTGACCACATTGAGGTCCTCGAAAAGGTCATATCCATAATTCGAATCCATGGGCCAGGACGTTAGCGCCGTGGAGTCGAGATAGGTTAATGGGTTGAACCCGAGGTCTGGGTATTCGGCCATAAATTCTTCTGCTGGCAGATGGAAGCTTGGGCCATTTCCGTTTATTGGGGTGGACTCCATATGTGGCTGATGAGAGGTTGCTGGCACAAAGTCCTCTTCGTCCGGAACCATGCTCTGCTCCATCGGAAGGGCAGCCATTTGTGGCTGGTTGAGCATCTCAGGATTAAAGTACTGTACATCCTGTTCGACTGAGGGAGCCGCCGGCTGTTGCTGGTCCAACGTTTGCGGAGGAACGTGATGTCCATACTGAGCGATGTCCTGGTCGACCGGAGGCGCCGCTATTGGTGGGTGGTTGGATGCGGAATACTGTTCATACTGAGCGATACCCTGGTCGACCGAGGCTGCCGCCATGGGTCCCTGGCTGTACGTCGGTGGAACACCATATGGCCCATTCTGATAATATCGAGGATCTAGCGTGAGATTGTCACCTGACCAGGACTGCATAGTGGGGTCAGCGACTCTTGCTCGACCTGCGTTGATGACATGGAACTGGTCGTCTGTTGCCAGAGGTGTCGGGAAAGATTCAGCCATATCGGTTCCGGGCATGACCATAGTATTTTGTGTTGGAGGCCCTGCCATGGCCATCTGGTTCTGTGCAGTGGCCTGGCGCATGAGTGCGGTCCCTCGAGTCTCTACCGGATAAGCCATTACCATGCCATTACCGTCCTGGTCTTCGAAGTGTTCTTGCACAATTTCTTCGTAAGTTGGGAGCGTTCTTCCTCGTCTGTAGGTTTGCCTTGTAGTGCCACCGGTACATGGAGTATCTTGAGAAAAGTCCGGGGGTGGCATAGGAGTCTGCATGAAGTTCTGATTAGCGTTGAATCGTTGGTGGTTGATGAACGTGTTAGCATGCTGTCGAGCCAGACTCTGCGAAACATTGTTGTTTGGGTGCTGGGGACAGAAAGCACAAGAACAAGCAGCACCGCAATTGCAACCATGAAATAACGCGCTCGCTGATAGACTCGCTAGTAGTTTGTTGTATACCTGTGGTGCGACGTGTGTTCTGGGCTGTTCAGTGTCCTGGCTTTGAACAGTCTGCTGAGGTTGACCAGTCTCCTGGCTCTGCTGGGCAACAGCATCTTTGTGGCAACAGGCCTGAGGTTTAGGATCTTGCACTGGTTGAGAGGTAGAGGAAGCGCTCGATGTGGAGGTAGAGGCACCTGTAGTGATGGTGGAACTGGCAGATCGACTTCGTGAACAGCCAGTATTGTTCCTTGATGCTTCTAGTTTTTGCCGTCTTTGGTTGTACTCCTCGTCCGATATGGGTTGACCCTTGGCATCGAGGTGAGCTTGTTTGACACTCACGAAGGTCCCTTCAATACGCTGATCCTGTTTGGCGGTGGGCTTGGCATCCTTTGGCTCATTGGGACCTGGGATATAGACAAGCCAATATCCTATTTCCGTGCAGGTACACTCTTGTGGAGACGGACACTTGCATTTGATCCTCTTTTTCTCGCCCTTTTCAGGTCGACCAGGCTTGTTCGCCCGCACCAAGAACCGATCGAGATGCCTACATTTGCTGACGCGATGACCATTTCGACATGTTGCACAAGAGTATATTTTGGTACCGATCTTCATAGGGTTGCCCTTTTCGGTCCTCCGTCTCTTTGGCGAACCTGCATCAGAGCTCGTCGGGCTGCCGGCTTCGCTGGGACTTCGAGCCTCGTCCTCTATGTCTTGTGCATCCTGCTCGGTCTCCTCCCTCTCCCTCTTTTTCGATCCCTGATCCGCCATGATGAAGCGGATTCAGAGCAGATTAGGCGAGTGTGTGGTTTCCATACGAGCAGGTAGGTGGGAAGCGAGGGGCCTTGAGTGTACCAAAGGGTGTAGTCAGTCAAGGTTGAGTTTATTGAGAAGGTTGAAGTGATTATTGACGAGTCGAAATATGCGTATGAGTGGGATTTTGTTTCTTAAATTGTGGTGCCAGATTTCACATGCAATGTGCGATGAAGCTGCTGCCTGACTATGTATTTCGTGATTGTGTAGTGTGAACCGTGGTCTGTAGAAGGAAGACAAGATTGTGGGTGTCAGGTTACTTTCGTTACCTAGAGGGGCTCACCGGCAAGTACCAATCCTCGTACATTTTTAGTACCTCGGGAGGGTCCCGGTAGGCATGGACTGTCCTCAATTCGGCATATTTTAGCGTAGTCAGATGCGGCTAAGCAAGGAAACAACGACTGCGGTGGAGAAGCAAGCACGATCGAGAACTTTTGGTCGCGACTACGTTTTGATATAGTCAAAGACAATGCACCAGAAGCCCGGGACCATCAAAGGTCAGACTATGAATGCTACTGGTCCTTCGCCCAACACACAGTCAAGTCAAAAATCATCAAGAGTCACACAATCAAAACAATCATCATCATGGTTCAGTCTACCTGCGCCCATCCGAGCCATCTTCGACACGTTTCCTCTGACAACCTACGATGAGAACGAGTTACCGCAACGAGTATCGAAGTCACGGAGCCAGAATACTCTTCACATATTCACGTTGAGAGGTGGCGATGATAGCAGGAATCTTTCGCCGAATCCAGCATGTCTGAAATGGCAGGCATACCTGCTGGCCAAGCGCATCCCTTTCACCATCGTGTCCGCGAATAATCATGCCTCTCCTACCGGCGCACTGCCATTTATGTTACCGGGTGCAAAGAAGAAGGAGCCACAACCACAGGCAATCATATCGTCGAAACTGCAAAGATGGGCAGAGACACAAGGGGCATCAGAAGAGAAGGTCGACATTAGATTGGGCGCATACATGTCCTTGATAGATCAGAACATCCGAAGTGCCTGGCTCTACTTCCTATACCTTCAACCGCACAACTTTGAAGGAGTTGCTTGTAAACTATACGTGGAGACTGCATCGTCAAACACCTTTGTACAGAAAACACTAGCACACCAATTACAGGCCGCGGCAAGAGAGCAGCTATTACGCACGAGATCATTCATCGACGAAGAAGAAATCTACGAATCAGCAGAGGCAGCATTCAGAAGTCTGGCGACGGTACTTGCCGGACAGAAATTCTTCAGCAGGTCCGATTCGCCTGGATTGTTCGATGTGAGCTTGTTTGCATACACCCACCTTCTTCTCAGCATGGAAAGGCAGGAGGCAGATGGCGGGCTAACGTGGGAAAACGAGGCTCTGCTAGAGATATTATTGCGACATCAGAGTTTGGTCGAGCATAGGCAGAGAGTGCTAGCATATTGTGTGGAGACATGAGCATATTCAGGAATGGAAAGATTGTCCTGAGTGTGCCTGGCTGGGCAAAAGTTTTGAGAACGAGAGACACATAAACCACTTCGAATTCAGGTTCTCCCGAAACCTCTCGGAAGGACGGCTAGCGACGGATTGCAAGTTGTGATGTTGGCAAAAGCAGCAAGCAGAGATGTCTCAATTGTACGAGCGAAGCAGGAACATGGTTGTCGCAATGCCTCGCTTCAGCTTGCACATCTACAGTACGAACAACCTCCGCTCCGCTGTACGGGTTCTTGGCAGTTATAATGGCAGTGGTTGCCGGACCTCATGTGCCGCCCATCTCGCGCCGCATCGGAGGCTGGTCGGAGCCAATATTGATGACGGAGCTGGTAGGATGCACGGTTTGGCAGCTGTGCGATCAGGGGCATTGCAAGTATCATCTGATTGGTGCCATGTATTTTATTGTACTTTTTATTTTCTCTTCGAAAGCATCATGTCGCTGCTCGCATTGCCGAAGTGGCAGAACGTGGAACCACGGCACGTTGATCATGCTGTAGCAAATCTACCACTTTTAGACCTGCTGGATTTCCGCTTTATGTTATAATATCTCGTTCCATCGGGCAATATCAGAACTGCGTATTGGCTAGTACTGAGTAGTGAGGAAGAACACATTTATCGATCGGTGAACACTGAATTGCATGCGTTGACCGCGTGCAATCTGCAACTTCTCCAACCAAATTTATTCATGCGAAATCACCGCTCATCTACGATATATCACTGTCCAGACGTCCACCACGATCGCTTCGAAGAAGATTCCTTGTTTCGCGAATAATGAACAGTGTTGTGTTGCCATGCGATGCGCATCCATTGCAGCGAGGCGGCAGATCGGAAGAATGGACTCCTACAGCTGGAAAGCTAGAAGACCACCGTACACGTACAAACATGTCTCATCGTGACTCATATTGATCAGAATTCATGGATATATCTTGAACTTCGTGACGATGGTAGGAAGAAATAGTCCACGGTGAACTACTGACAATCGACAAGAGCACCACACTATGTCTTCAGGTCAGGAACCCCAAAGGCAATCCCAAAGCGTAGCCAATGCCTCATTGAACAACCCGCAGACATCATCTACTATGCAGCAACAGTCACCACCCCCAAACCCAAGCTCAGCACCCTCCCCACTGACCAAAGCAGACAAAGACACAATGCCCGCCAGCAAAGTTCGATACATCGACACAGCAGCAGCCTACGATCTCTGGTCCACAGTCTACGACACAGATGGGAACTTCCTCCAAGCCCTCGACACAATCGAGATGCAGACACTTCTTCCTCGTGCGATTTCTATGCTATCACCTCAACCACAGTCACAGCACCAGCCTGCAGACGAAGCCGCGCACGCACAACCGGTAGGACTCAAGGCAGTCGACCTGGGCTGCGGGACAGGCCGCAACACACTCCAGCTCCTGTCTCACGAGACCATCACCGACATCGTCGGCCTCGAGCTCAGTGCAAAGATGTTGGATATTGCACAGCAACGATGTACAGATGCGCTCTTACAACGGGCGTCCACCACGAATCCAAACCCAACACTCTCCTTCCACCAATTCAACATGCTAACGGACACCCTCCCACCTACCGCACACAACGTAGATCTGGTTATATCAACCCTCGTACTCGAACACATCCCCCTACAACCATTCTTCGCGACAGCAACAAGCATGCTCCGACCCGGCGGTCTCCTGCTATTAACGAACATGCACTCCGACATGGGACGCATATCACAAGCAGGCTTTGTAGATCCAAAGACGGGCGAAAAGATTAGGCCGACGAGCTATGCACATACTGTGGGTGATACGATGGCGGCGGCGGAGAAGGCGGGGTTGGAGCTTGTAGGTGATGTCAAGGAGGTGGGTGTGACGGAGGAGTTGGCGGATGTGTTGGGAGAGAGGGCGAAAAAGTGGATCGGCATCAAGGTGTGGTTCGGTGGGATATGGAGGAGGGGAAGTCAGCAGTGAAAGGTGGAAGTGTTGGAGGGTTGGAGGAGAGGACGAGTAGAGTTGAGGAAAAACAGTTGCCGTGGTCGTGCGTGTGTCGAACATATTTCAACCATTCATGCCAGGCAGGTTGAGCTCTTCGTTTCCTGCGTGCACATCGGTGCATCTATCTAAAGTTACAGTTGATTCCTTCAAGAAACCGCGCCTCTCGTTGTACATGGTATCTTCCTAGACTCCTGCTCCTCGCCAGAACGATTGCATATAAGCTCGCATTGTCAATTGAAGCCAACATCATCTCTTCCTCGACGGCCATGCTATGTCAGTGTCCCATTTCCAGTCTCACCAGTCTTTCGGCCAGTGCTCCAAATTGCCCTGGCTTCCGTAGCCCAATCTCTTTCGGTGTCGTCGAGCACTCTGGCATAACCTCACCTCGTGGATGGGGTATGCACCAAACCCCAATAAACTCCGGCTGAACTCAGACCTCAAACAATTTCACTTGACATGCTGTACACTTTCTTGCTCATTCCTCTCCTGTCTTGCCCTCCTCAACTCCCCACCCCAAACGGCCCACCACCCTCCTTCAGATCCTCCACCAAATCCTGCACATTATTCAAATACTTACTCAACATATTCTGCTTCTCCTCCTGACTTCTCGTCTTGCCATCACCCTCCTCTTCCACCGCGTGCGTCGTGATTGTCTCCCTCCTTCTGTGATCCGCAAATGCCGCTCGGAGTTCCCTTCCTCGTCCCCCCAGTATCGCGGTGTTCGTCGCGCTGGTTGTGACTTTTGGCGGTGCGACTTCAGGCATGAGGTAGAAGTAGAGGAATTCGACGAGCTTCATTTTTACTTCTCGGCTTGTCGTGCGTGATTTGGAGAGGGAGGTTATGACGAGGAGGCCATCGAGAGTTTCGAATGTCCGGGTGTTGAGTGGTTGGTCGAGGAGGGAGGTTACGAGGGCGAGGAGGGTTGAGGATTGGATTGCGGGGCAGTTTTGGGGGTCGAGGAGGTCGAGGAAGAGCTGAGAAGATTAGTATGGAGACGCAAGGGAGTCGAAGGTGTGCTCACATTCATGTAGATCTCTCTTGCGAACAGCTCTCGACTCGGTGGGTGGAGAAGCAAAACACCCTGGATGAGTTCGAGTGTTTGTATGACGAGAAGATCATTCGTCCCGTTGCTCTCCTTCCCCAGTAATCTTTCCAGACACGATATCAGTCGCATACACACATTCCACTGAAAGGACTGCTGCAGCTTGAAAAACTCTCTGTAGGCTGGATCGGCGTGGAGATCTGTCAGCTTCTTAGGCGATGACGGTGGTGGTGTTGAGCCCAGCGCGAGCATGGAGTGTCGCTTATTGGCTGGGTTGGTAGTTTTTGACATGCATATCTGTGCTAGGAGTCCTTCGACTTGTCTGAGACCTTTGCGGATTTTCTGTGGTGAGGCGGAGGAGAGGTAGTCGAAGCTGTGTGAGAGAAGCGTTTCCATTGTGGCGGTGAGGATGGTGAGTGTGGGGAGTATCGCGGTGGTAGACTACGATGCTACTACTGCTATCGTTGGATGTAAGAATGGTGTACAGATGTGAAGCTCGTCGTCGGATGGTCGCAAATCGATACAAATCAGGCATGCAAAGACCTTCCTATCTCGGCCAGAGTCAATAGTGCTTTCCGTTGCTAGGACACTTCGGCTGCTTTCCGCAGCGATCTCCGTCTCGGGCATCTTTTACTCCGGAAGCACAGAATCATGACGCAACAACTGCCTATCCGGTGGCTCTTTGGGCAAGAATTCGAGGCATGTGATGATGTCGAATAGGTAGAAGTCAATGAATCAATAATAGCTTGTCGAATTACTCGGAGTAATAGATCACCATCATCTGCTTGTCGCACCAATGACTTTGTCTCTTCCTGTACGACACGAAGTTCCTCGAAGGCAGGACGGTGAAGCTACTAGGCAGACTCCCACGACAAACTCATCCTCCAGAGCCGTCTACATTGTTGCGCTTCTGAGGCACTCAACGCCATACTGTCCCTCATTCCAAGCGCATACTCGTTAGCTACGTTGGTTTGTACCGCCTATAGCTGAACTGTCACTCGAGCGCAACAAGTCCGACCTCCCCCAGATTACCCATCCTCATCATGTCTCCATCGATGACTACACTAGAAAATCCAGCTTCGCCCAACGCCATACCGGCCAGATCTTCCTCAACAGGACATACCAATGGTATTCACCACCAGTCTTCGAAGTCAGTGTTAGTACCACTTCCGGAGGAGATATGGATATCCAATCAGCCCATCGTTTCGCCGTCGAGTACCTCTGGCGCTTTCCCGGTTGATGCCATCTCAACACCCTACACGAACGGCGTATCGAAGCGAAGGCACAGCAAACGTCCGTCGATACCCGAGAGCAGCACGAACGGCCGTCAGCAGTCGATCGAGTGGACAGATGAGAAGGAGAAGATTATACTTGGACCATACGATTACCTTTTCGCACATCCTGGCAAAGATATTAGGTCGGCGCTCATAAAAGCATTTGATGCCTTCCTACGTGTGCCAGAACCATCACTTGCGGTCATCACAAAAGTGATAGGCATGCTACATACCTCCTCCCTCCTCATTGACGATGTACAAGACGATTCAATACTGCGGCGGGGAATACCAGTCGCGCACCACATTTTCGGCACAGCGCAGACGATCAATAGCGCAAATCATGTCTACTTCCTTGCCATGGCAGAGCTGATACATCTCGAGCACAAAGACGAGGCGACACACATTTTCATATCTGAGCTGCTGAATTTGCACCGAGGACAAGGAATGGATCTTTACTGGCGCGATACCCTCACCTGCCCGACCGAAGACGATTACCTCCAGATGGTGCAGAACAAGACAGGAGGATTATTCAGGCTGGCCGTGAAGTTGATGCAGGCTGAGTCTCCGGAACGCGGACACATCGATTGCGAGCCGCTGGTGAACTTGATGGGCTTGGTTTTTCAGATATGCGACGACTACCTCAACCTCAGCAGCAGTATCTACACACAAAACAAAGGACTTTGCGAAGATCTGACGGAGGGAAAGTTCAGCTTCCCAGTCATACATAGCATACGTGCCAACCCAGGAAATCTTCAGCTGATCAATATCCTGAAGCAGAAGACGAAAGACGAGGAGGTGAAGAGATACGCAGTCAAATACATGGAGAGTACAGGGTCGTTTGAATATACGAAGAAAGTGGTACGGGAGCTGAGAGGTAAAGCGCATAAGTTGATCGATGAGTTGGATGGAGGAAGTGGCAGGGCGACGGCGTTGAGAGCTATTTTGGACATGATGGATATCGAAAGGCCGAGTCAAGAGCATATCGCTCAGCATACGAAGGAATGATTTGGGGATTGGATGATTGCTCAAGCAGATGCGGACACCTTCGCATAAAGGCTGATGATGTTGGCTCGAATGTGTTGTGATCGCTAGGACATGGTCCTGGGGGTTTGGGTCTGGATTGCGACGGCTCCGCTACTGAGTTGGGATAAGTCTCGTGGTGGCAGGACCTGGAGGCTGGGAGAGTCAGTGTTGATTGGCAACATGGGTCGAGACAAGAGCCTGTCGGAGCATCTGACGTGAGAAGTAATGGTCAAGAATGTGGAATTGGCCTATATGTAATGCTAATCTCGATGAGGTGATGATATGATACCAGATTTGACCAGATCGAAGGCTCCAAGCAGAACAAGAAGCTATCGCAAGTCGTGTAAAGACTACTGGTAGCCGACAGATGAATCTCACGACCGAGTCCGGTGGGTGACGAATTAATCTTGGGACCCGGAAAGAGAACAAGATCTCCGTTTTCCTTGTTGCGTCTTTTGTGACTCGCATTCATTCGTCCCGCCAGCAATGTCCACAGCTGGCCACCAAGCTTGCTCAACACAGCGTTTGTCTGATTTGTTTGTCCTCAGATCGACCCGTCCCTATCCTGTGGGCCGTGCTTCTCTATGCGGAGAGTCCTCCACTCCCGAGCGCGAGCCTCGAGTTCTTGGCCTTGAATCATTGCGCAGCACCTGACTTGGTGGTAAGGAGGAGGATTTATCCATAGCCCTTTGATGCCCAGTGGGCTGATCGAGAATTTTGCCAATCGCGACGGGTGCTCAACAGACATATTCGTTGACAAGCGTATGAACGAAAGCGTGACAAGTCGTTGGATGGTCAGGTTCGCAGATCGTCATACGCTCAAAATGCATCAACAACCTTCATCCTTATCCCCATCGAGTCCTCCCTAGGGAACGTCACGAAATAGTCCCGATCGGTCCGAATATCTCGCTCAATGGTAGTGTCATACACTTCGAAGTCAAATTTCGTGACAACGTGTGCCAGGGTTAAGTATAGCTCCGTCCATGCTGTCACTGTCAGTATATGCCGTTGCGAAACAATATCGGCCTTGACCTACCCAGATTCATCCCAATACACGACCGTGTGCCACGGCCAAAAGCGACAAGGTATTTATCAAGTTTTAACCCATCCTGCGAGGCTTCGATCCACCGTTCAGGCCGGTACTCGAGTGGCGAGGGAAAATTGTCCGGATCGTAATGGGTATGGTAATTCGCCATGCTTACTGGTGTGCCGGGCGGTATGACCCAGTCCTTGTATTGTACTGGTTCATGCGAGATGCGAGGGAGGCGACCCACCACGCCGGTAAGTCGTAGGCCTTCTTTGATGCATGCGGTCTGTTGGAGTCAGTAGTATCCCTTGAATTAACTGGAATAGCATACCAAGTAAGGTAATGTCTCCAACTGCCCAAGCGCAAAGAAACCATCCGCTTCAGGACGAAGCCCACCAAGCTCATTCCTCAATTTCCGCAGGATGGCCCTGTCATACATTATGTAGAACGTCACAACACTCAAACATCTCGCCGTCGTCTCACTACCCGCCGCAAGCACAACACTTCCCTCTCCCTCCAGTCTTGTCAGTGTCTTTTCACTAGCAGGAACATCACTATCGAGTATCGCCTGGAAGATCGTGCCGTCCACTCTTTCTCCTTTCTCATTGATCTCAATAGTCCGACTGATGTCCTTCCGCATACCCCTCATCCAGGTCATAAGGTTACTCATTTCCGGATTGATCCGGTTCAGGACCGCCTCCGGCAATGCGACCATTAGGGGGAACAACGCTTGTAAGTAAGGGAACTGCTTGAGATACGGCTGACCCTTGAGCGGTTCGACCATGGCATTGTGCCACGCCACGTTGAAGTCGGATCGGGAGAGGTGAGACGGGTTGCTCCCGAATGCGAAGCTGCTGACGATATCCATTGTTAGTGCCATGTAGGCGCAGTCCATTCTTACCACCTCGCCATTGGCTTGACATTCTCGAAGGCGCGAGAACAGACGAGAAAGGCGGTCTTTGATAGCGGGTTCGTGATGTCTGATATTCTGTCGGCTGAAGAACGGGTTCAGAGATGCGCGGCGGATACGGTGGTGTGTGTGGCCGACGGTGGATACTGCTGTTTCAGGGGGCCCAGAATATCCCGCTACTCGGTCCCATTTGTCGCGGCCTTTGTTGCCGGAGATGTAGAGCTCGTCGTAGAAGGATGAGTCTCGAATGTGGAGCTCGTCTGGCCCGGTGCGAACGATGGGACCTAATGGTCAGCGGTGTGGTTGAGGTCGTGCAGGATGTATTCCCTACCGTATTCGTCATGTAACTCCTGGATATGCCAGATCATGCGTCCACCCTTAATAGCATCGTAGTAGAACTCATCCCACCCTGTTATCGCGGCCAATCTCGGACCTGGGAATCTAGATAATGTCAGCATATACTCGTTTCACCACAGTTGTGCTCACTTTGCCAAAGGATGAAAGTATAGGCGGTAGAGTGTAAGACCTATGTTATAGATCACTAAGGAGGTGAGCAGATAGATCAAAATGGAGATTGCTTTCTCGATCATGGCGAAAGACCAGACGTTGACCCCTGCGCATTAGTATACCGCCGCTGACTAGTCGACGAGTATAGTAGCAGAAGAGCACAGAGGGTCTGCACTGGTTGCGAAGTATGTGGTAGTCAAGTCGCGACGCTTGAGGACGGAGAGCGCACTGAGCAGAGGAAGACTCAACGATAGAGCTCTTGGTGCAGTCTCGTCGCAATGCATTCCATTTATGAGCGCCATCTTCATTCATCCTACATAGTAGTGTAGACTGTTGGCATACTAGAGGAGTGAAGTCGGTTCACGGCCAAAACCAAACCGAAGAAGCTCGTCATAGATGGGCACTAGCGCCGCTCGCCAAGCCGTACAGCTGCCAGCCATAACAATCTGTCTGCAGACATGCTGAGAACCTCGTGCGATCTGCCCGATAAAGACCCGCAACAGCTTAGGGTTGGTTGCGGTGTCTGAATAGTTCGGCATGAAGCTTCTTGGTTAGCACTATTTCGCACCCACCGACCTTGTCAAAGCCATGCCGAATGTCAAAATGCTGTTGCCATAGATGTTGTTCACCAGATCTGCTGCCCAAAAAGTCCTGGTGTCCTCTTCCATCAACCTGCTTCCGCTCTTCACCCTCGTCCCTCGCCTAGTCCACCCCTGAGGTAGTCAAGCTCCATACCTCATCTGCACCGGCCGATCAAAACAGCTTTGAGTATACAGCACAGCACCCTGTCCATACCCATGTCTCATAGATCCGCTGTTGCATCGAGCTACAGGTTCCGCTCCTTGCGTTGCCTGCTCAACCTTCGCACCTGGCAATCCGCTCCCCAAAGGCTCGACCTCAATCTTAGCGATAGTATGGGTCTTCGTCCCTCCGTTTCCAGGTGAGGTAGAGTGGTCGATCGTAAGACTTGTGATTTTACGGTTTGACGAGAGTTCAAGGTCGCCATGGGGGTTTTGGCGGAGGATGGAGACGGAGGTGAGACTGTAGGGGATGGTGCAGGTGCAGATGTGGTTATGATTGTCATGGTCGTGGTCGTGGTCGTGGTTATTTTCGTTGTCGATACCGGCGTCGGTAGCTGCATCGGATTGTTCTGCTTCTTCTTCTTCTTCTTCTTCATCTTCGTTGTCGTTGATTGCATCGGCGTCGACTTCAGCTTGGTCTTCGTCGGCGACGTCCTCTTGATCGTAAGCTCCTTCATCCGCAGTAGGGTCAATGGTCCCTTCTGAGGTGGCTAGTGGGTAGTCGCCTTCATTTGCATCGTCGTTGACTTCGTCTTCTCCATCGGTGCAATCGGCGTCATGGATGGCATTGGTGTTGGCATCGTCATCTTCGGCGTCATCGACACCGTCCATGGCGTTGTTGGTATTGGAGTCGTCAACACTGTTCATGAAGGGCGTCGCAGTGGGTGGGGGCGGGGGAGTCCCACGGTTCTGATTCGGGGCCCGTGTCCTAGGCATGTTGATAGCCTGCTGCACTCTGAGTTCCTCGCAAGCTTTCAATCTGAAATGATATATCATGGGATCGATCATCTTCTCGGACAAAGACTGTCTGACTCGAGAGTCCATGGATTCGAGAATCCGGGACGCCTGCTCACCGGAAGTGCTCCTGACCATTACCAGGGCGCGACTGGTGATCCACGTGTTATCTTCTTTGGTAAATTCTACATGATTTGCGCTGTCCATCTCGTAGTTGCCACTATGTTCTCTATCCTCGGCGGCTGCGTTTGTGATGTTCGACATGCGGCTATGCTTGTTGTCTCTGCCAGTGACACTTTGAGTACCAGGGTCAGGGCTCGGTTGACATTCGCCGTTCGAGGAGATGCTCGTTGTGGCCAATGTGCCGGTCACCATCTCGAAATCGTCTTGTTCTTCGATGAGTGTATGAGATAGCCGATCCATCGATGAAGGAATTGCTATGCTGCTTATGGAGAGGCGTGTTAGATCGAGGGCGAAGAGAGTGCCGAAAAGACATTGATATACTTGTTTCTGCTAGCATCGACTGTGACACAAGGCAGACTTTCGGTGGTTGAGGAGGATCGATGAAGTTCTTGTTTCGCAAATTTGCCGGCGAACTGCAGCTGCCGTGTCACAGTATGTGTGCAGTGCAAGTGTTTCTCACTCTTTTCCCTCATTCCGAGCTGCCACCCCTTTCACGCCTTTGAGCATTTCGAAGCATGCAGTGCCCGCTTGGTCTGCGATTGTGCACATCTCGCTGCGCCTGCTCTAGCATATCGATGGTCATGAGAATGACGTCCGCCTCAATTCTCCTTATTGCTCCCAATCTGTTTTCTTCTGATTCCGGTTGCATGCTCTATGAAGATGCGTGAGAATGGCTAGTTAGACGAGGACCCGAGTTTGACGTTCTTGTTGTGGATGAAGGCAGAGCGTGGCCTGCGGCGAGAGACGGACAGTGCTGGTGCGGGATTGGTAGGTCACATGGTGCCGGCTGAGTTCAGTATCGTTTCAAAAGCGGTGAACGGTGGTCGTTCGCTGGGGACTTCACTGGGATTAGAGCTTGATGCGCCTATGCTCCGTTAGCAACATGTCAGTAACCTTTCGATTCTCATGAGAACTGGGGCATCTGGCTGATCACATAATGTGCTCGAGAGCGGGGCACTCGGTACCATTTGGGAGGCAACATGATACAGAAAAACGTGCAAGGCAGACGCGGGCAAATTGATCGTGAGCAGCATCATGTTCCGACCGGTCAGGTAATGAGAAACGGTCAAGAAGGAATGTGGCCGAAGATTGAATCGACAAGGCAGATCGATGGCTGCGTACAGTATCTGCAGGTGGCTGTCCAGATGATGTTTGTATGTCCATGCTGTTGATGCTGTGAAGCATATGGAAGTAACACAAGTGGTACCCGTTGCCCGATTACACAAGTCCGCCTAACAGGTGAACAGCTGGGGCGGATAGGAGTTAGCGAACTGCCGCAGAGGCATCCGAGAGCGCACGCATTTGCTGGTGTTTCTGCTTTCCACATGTAAATCACGAGTTCGCCATCATGATCCGTCATTTTCTTGAGTAGTACCGAGGGTGGCGGATATCGTGATGGGTAAGCTGGAGCATCCCAGACAGTGGCCCGGAACAAACGTTCAAGGAAGCGGGGCGTCGGCAGTGGCCATATCGTATTCTCCGTTCATGTCTTACCTGTCCATCTTCCCAAATGGGCTCGAGGAGGCAAGAGTTAGACCGAGGGTTTGTAGTGGCTTGCAAAGCTGCTTCTGATAAGACTTCTGGTGCTCGCGACAGAGACTGAATTGTGAGAATAAGCTCGGTTCCAGCAGAACTAAGAAGTTTGACCCCAGAGTTCGTCACCACTAGCGTGCTTGGCGAACTCGTACCGTTCTTGCGGTGACAGCTCAACAACGTTTCTGTGAGGAGCCACTCCTGCTCGAATCGTTCTGTCCATCCTCGACAGCACCGAAAAGGACACGGGTGCGAGTCGTCTCGACAACAGCACTCTAAACTTCGTCCGTGTCGCTTATCGCTTCTGCGGGCCCTTTCATACGGGCATCGTCCGAGCTGCATCCTGCAATGATAAGTCCGAGCGTAACATGACGACAGCCACGTTTACTCCTACCACGATGTACTCCTCCTCGCTTCGATGGAAATGACTACCGATTCGTACTTTGACGATAAGTTCACGGCCAAATCGTCAAGAGCCATCGAAGAGCCTCCATCATTTGACTTCCTACCACTGCAAGCCTTCAGCCATGTTGCATGAGATGCTTTCGGAGCAGGATAGAAACAGCATAGCGCCATGAAAAGATGTGGAATAATGATGAAAAGATTATGATGCCACAAATCGTCAACCATGTGAGTTATGCATTTACACACGAACTTCGGACGAAACAAGGCGTGGCTTGAGTCCAGACCTCGCAAGAACATGCTTTCAACTTCGCCAAGTCATCCTTCGACCACGTTCGATGCTTGGCGTGGCTTAACTTTCTGATGGCTACAAGCTCCAGATCGCTATCGAAGTGGCCATTGAGTTGATGGGAGAGAACTCTATTCAGGCTCGCCTCGGTTCACCCCGGATTGCAGCTCCTCATTCGCCATCTGGTTGATCCAAAGCTCTCTTTCGGGCTCACGCTAGGCTGGGCGACCATGTGCAGTCCAGAACCATGGAGATCGAACTTTGACCCCGCTAACAAAAGCAAACACCAGTCTCGAGGTCGCCAAGAAAGTTTGTCGAAAGACAAACCGTCCGACATGGCTGGATCTGGGGTATCGGGAGTCTGGGGTGAAAGGCCTGAGCGTATATGAAGCTTGAGCCTTTGCCATCATCTTGTTACTCTTCAAGCCGCATCCTCATCCTCACCAACAAGGTGCGAAACTCATCAGCCCTCTTCATTCACTTCCATCCACAACCATCATGGCACAGTACGAGGAAAAAGTCCTTGATGTTGATCAGCTCGAGAGAGTTGTCTCCGATGAATCCGAGGCTGCCAACAATGCTGCCATTGCAGAGTTCTCCCCAGAGGAGCAGAAGAAAATTCTCAAAAAGATCGATTGGCGACTTGTCCCGACACTTGGATTCATGTACTGTGTATCATTGATGGACAGAACAAATACTGGCATTGCTGTCGTCGCAGGCATGGGTGTCGACCTGGAGCTCAAGGGAGATCGGTACAGCATTATCGTCCTGATCTTCTTCATCACATACGTCGCTCTTCAACCACCGGCCACAGTTGTTCTCCGAAAGATCGGTCCCAGACTATTCCTCCCACTCATTGTCGTCCTATGGGGTTTGGCTATGATTGCCTTCGGTTTCGTTAAGACATGGGTTGACCTCATTCCGCTCCGACTCGTTCTCGGTGTTTTCGAGGCTGGTTTCTTTCCTGGATGTGCATACCTGCTCAGTTGCTGGTACCCACGATATGAATTGCAGAAGAGGAACGCTGTCTTCTACCTCATTGGTAGCATGTCTTCAGCTTTCTCCGGTATCCTTGCCTACGGTTTCTCTCAGCTTGCTGGTCACGGTGTTGGTGCTCCATGGATGGGCTACCACTACGGCCCAACAAAGCTAAACCCAACAGCACCCAAATACTTCGGTCCTGGTCTGTCTGGCTGGCGATGGATCTTCATCCTTCAGGGTCTCATCACTGTTATTGTCGGCCTGATCGGATGGTACTTCATCGTGGACTTCCCAGAACTCGCCGCTAAAAAGGGAATGATGGGCAAGAAATTCTTGACCGAGAAGGAAGCTGCCTTTGTCGTTGCTCGAATCGAGAAGGATCGACACGATGCTATCCCAGAGGAGTTCAACATCAGCAAGTACATGGTGAACGCTCTCGACCTGAAGGTCTGGGCTTTCGCAACACTCTTCATGTACACCACTACAATGACTTACGCAATCGCCTATTTCCTGCCAATCATTCTCAAGGATGGTATGGGTTTCAGCACCGCAGCATCACAATGCCTGATCGCACCACCCTACATCTTCGCCGCCATTGTCATGTATGCATTTGCCTGGGCTGGTGACAAGTACCATATTCGATCACCCTTTGTCATTGCCAACGGAATTCTGGCTCTCATTGGCCTGCCAATGCTTGGTTTCTCGACCAATGTTGGTGTGCGATACTTCGGTGTCTTCCTTGCTACAGCTGCTGCCAACGCCAATGTTCCATGTGTCCTGACGTGGCAAGCAAATAACATTCGAGGACAATGGAAACGAGCTCTATGCTCTGCTACCTTGGTCGGTTTTGGCGGTATCGGTGGTATCATCGGCTCCACTGTCTTCAGAGAGCAGGATAAGCCAGGATATGTTCCAGGAATCATTGCTTGCATTGTTGCTGCTGCGTTGATTGTCATCACCTCGCTGGCGCTGGACTTCAAGTTCATGCGTGCTAATAAGAGAGCTGCTGGTGGTGGAAAGGTTATTGAGGGTCTTGCGGGATTCAGATATACTCTGTAAATCATCGATAGAATTGGCAAGCAGTCTTGTCATGAACGAGAATACGTTTCAAAGTCTGCTCCGTCGTACTAATCACATTCGCTTTGTTTGCCTGCTATGGCGCATTGAGGCTCATGCACTCTCGAGTTTATTCGTTCGTGTTGTACGCCAGTCTGCGCGTCGCAAATGGCACAGACTCCGTTCTTCGATCGCGCGTCTCTCAAATAGTATGATGGGAGTTAATGACTCGAAAAGCAGATATTCATTTCACTCAAATGCTGTATGATCAATTTCTCAAAACGCTGTCATCACCGCTCGCTTAAACGACTCAATCATGTCCATCATAACATCATAACCGCCGTACTCGACATCTCTCCGCCCTACCAACTTCTTGTTCTGCCCTCCCTAGTTTGCTCACCTCAGACTCTTCGGCAACCAAGCAGCCTCTCTCCCCGCCGCCTGACTTCTCATCGCCACAATTGCATTCTTCAACACATTCGGACTCAGACTTGCAGCCATAACACCAGCAACAAATGCAACAATGAATATGATCATCACCTGTTCCAGCGTAAATCCATCCGAGTGGACCAACCCGTTCTTCGGCGCGAGAGGTCCGACCATCTTCTTGATTGGTGTGACGTTGTGGGTTTTGCCTGCGTCGAGACCACGTTTCATGCCGGGTAAACCGTCCATTGAGAAGGCATTTTTATGTGCCCAGTAGCTGCGATTCGTCTCATTAGCATCGCACGATCAGTGGTCGGGCATTGAAGCACAGAGAGGGATGTTACTTACTGATCCATTCCCTCCTTCTCGTCACCGGCGAGATATTTCCTCTCCTTCTTCTCAAAGTAGTCGTTGAGAATGGGTCTGTAGTCCTTGAAGTCGTAGTATGGTACGGAGAAACCGCATGATGATCCGACTTGGTGTACATCCACGATGATGATGGACCGTGTATGAGTCATCAGATCGATGTTGTTCTTAGCGACGAAATTCGAGAAGTCCTTCGTGCCATTCTCGAGGACGCGGCCTATCATCATTAGCACATCCTCGAGGCTTATGATGGACCGCACTCACCCTTCCCCCACAATCTCACGATCTTCGGAGGACCTTCGAAAGCATTAAACATGATGCATATTCTTCCGTTCCCTGGCTCATGAATGTGACTGATCGTCTCGTTCCCGCTTCCAGTCAAGTCGTGATACCAGAATGTCCGCTCATCGACAATGCCGAAGGACTTGCCGCCTTTTGGGCTGACGTTGATGTGACCTGTGTTGCTGAGGGGTGCTGTTGCGACGTACAAGAGGTGTTGCTGGAGGATCCACTTCTGGAGGGAGGTGGGGATGGTTTCGTAGAAGACGCCCATTGTTGTGGTGGTGGTTGAGTCGTGGGAGTATCGAGGAGACGAAAGATATGGTGAGTACTGATCGCGAGCCGTATGTCGAGGCCTGAGGTGACAGCGCCGTGTGCTTCGTCGATGGGCGCAAGCGGCCCACTGGCTTACTGATTTGGTGGCACAAAGGCTTCAGTGTAGCAGAAGAAGCGGTCTCGTTGTTGCTGGGTGTGAGTTGTGCACTTGAGTTAGTTGAGCAAGGACCCGTTCGATGCAAAGCCGCGCACTCGTGAATTCAGAAGTGAATGAGCTATCGTAAAGTGTTCTTGAGGATGAGTAGGGTGAACGATCGATGCTGGAGTCTGCTATCTCTTGGCCGAGGCTTGTTGGCGAATAAGAATGCGAATAAGATTTCGGCCGATCTCGGCCACGGACTTGTGAGCTCGAAGGATTCAGGCATCTACCAGGAAAGGAAATGGGTCGGTGTTGTACGATTGTGCAACGGACATGAAAGACGACTGATGTATTGAGTGTTGAGCCGAATATACATCGTGCCGAAAACCACATGCTAGACAGCGCAACCAGAGATCATATGGACAAGCAGACGTTGGGCAATGCTTTATCATGGAACACCGAAACGGCAACGACGCTGTAAGCAGAACATACTCTTTACCAATCAGAAAATATGGCGGGAAGTCCGATGCAAAGGATAATCGACTCTCTTGCTCACTGTCCCAAATGAACGACGCCGCAGTCCAACATGCCAGAAGTCAGAATCTCGGTATATCCTTCTCTTGTGCAGTAAGATGCAAAACGCCTCTGCCTGGATCCTGGGAAGTAACGAGTCAGGAAGTTGAGCCGGTGGTTTCGCCTCGGAGTCGGTAGCTCTTGATACGAATTGTACTTTCGTCTCGTGTTGGCAGGATATGAAGGTTAGGTAGGTAGTGCCGGCCATCTTGCACGGTAGGATTCGAGTAGGCCTCGCCAGTCAAGGTAGCACGCAGCAGCAGTGTTGAAGGAGGAGGAGGCTAGTATCGGGGGACAGTTGAATCAAAGAGGACTCCTGAGCTAGGTGCTGATGGCGGTACACCCGCGCCCACAAAGAAGCATCATGCGTTTTGTCGCACCAGTTAGAATCGTGGTCTCGAGTATGTAATCGCGTCTGTCAGGTACACAGCATGGCCTTCATGGCTTGCCATCATGCTATCGATGCACCAATACTGGCGAGGTAGAACAATAACATATCTCAGATGCTCACGAGCATGCTTGAAGGGCAGCACCAATACTTCTCAAAGGGATGTACCATCGACTGTCTGAACGTGCTCATTAACCATGGGCAATTGCTCTGAGGGAAGTCAACATGTAGCTGACGTGTGGCATATGTCGAATATTGGAGGCTTTGGCAGGTAGCTCTTTGCTTTGCTGGTTTACGGTTTTAAAAGTCCATGGAATGATGAAAGCACCAAGACGGCTGAGAGAGTACTGAGATGGTAGGTGATGGGTGAACAGAAGAACTTCTTCTTACGTTTCGCGTCGACGATATGCCGGAATATCTTCGGCAGAAGCACCAAGCTTCAGTTTCGTCAGAACTCCCCACGCCTTCCATGACCTCAATCTCAGTGCAGATTGCCAGCGGCCACGATTCGCACCACATGTTTTCGCGAGCTTAGATATATTTGCTACATACAAGATGTCCTCACCTGAAGCACATTGACGGACTCCGCACTACTTACCGCTTTGCCAGCTCCCTCGATCCTGCTCAAACGCGTCAAGCCCATTCAAAGTCGACAGACCCAGAGCCATCCGTGCACTTCATGCTAGACAAGGAAAACATCGACTGCAACATGTAAAGAGTCTGCGGAATCGTGGATAGCGGGAATACAAATTGTCTTCCTCCAAAAACTTTGCATCTCCTGCCTTCATCCCTTCCATTCCAAACTGCTCGACACGCAAAAACCATAAGCACTCGTGCAAGCATGCTTGGGTGTCATGTACGAAACACGACGGGGGTACTAGAGCACAAACTTCGACTCGGACTGTTGCGTGAAGAGCTTCCAACTTCTTCCGTTCCACGCAACGTCTCTCGACTCCTCCAAACAGAAGATTTCGAAATGCATCTCCACCAATTGATCTTGACCAGAAAAGGAACTGGTAAGCTATACCAATGAAGAGCATGGACCCCATCACAAAGGCTGTGAGAGGGGGCAGTACGAATGGCTCCCATGGCGCAGATTGACTTCGAGCAAGGCTGAAACATGTTCGATCCAAGTCGTGCCAACACATCTAATGCCAATGACAGGTTGTGAGTACGTATAGTCCAAGAGCGCTGGACTGTTATTTGTAGCACTTCTGTTCACGATTTCACGAATACCTCTCTGCATGTTCCGCCGTTGCCGACGATGTGCGATAGACGTGCTCTCGAGCTCGACGCGTTCTGCCTTGCGCTCTTGTAAAAGGCCTCCATGGCAGCCAGCCCATCTTGCACATTTTCGCGGAGTCGTCCACTGACCGGCTTCGAACATGTATTGGCGGGATGCTTTCAATAGCCACACACCACTCCTTGACCTTCTCCAGCTCAGTGCGCGTGGATCCGGAGATGAAGAGCTTCGTTTGATGATTGCTCGCGCTAGAGAACGGTCCAGGGCCTCGTCGGTCTGTATTTGTTTCATTATGCAGTCGCTGCCGACGCCGCATTTCTGGGAGTAGTAATCGACACATTGAATCATGCTGGTAGATGCTACGTCACACAACAACAAGCTGCAATCACAGGGCTCGCGCAACGACGAGGAGCAACGGAGACGTGGATGCGACAGCGGCTCGAGAGATGGCACCCCATGCCGTTGGACGCTACGTACATGGAAAGGCAATGAGGTCTCACGTTCGATTGAGGCGATTGCAAGTCATTACTGTTGATGGTCAAGGTATGGCACGATTGAAGCATTCGACTCACCTCGTCATCGCCTTGCAAGGCAGATGATTTCACTTTCACCTGCTTGATCGTGACAAATGTGGAGCCACCTCTCAGAAGTCGTCGCCAGCATTGGCAGTCAACACAATTTTCACTTCAGAAGTCGGTAGGCGCGTCTTGTATTCAAGCAGGACTTCTCCCACTCTCACCGTTCCTTCCTTCCCTTCGTTCAACCCAACACCTACATCTCGAATCGTCCACTCCAAACTCTTCACACCAACCAAAGCACAACCAGAACATCCTCCAATTCAAACCAACATTCAAACACACAAAATGTTGTTCTCTAGCATCACCTTCTTCGTCGTAGCCATTGCCTCCTTGGCTTTGGCCGTCGACACCGACGTTGACCCAGGTCTAGTCGCAAACCTTCGAACGGCCGACACCAACCTCGACAAGATGAACTTGCTTTCAAAAGACTCCGACTGGTTCTTCGACTTCTGCAAATCTGACAACTACAACTTCTCACCAGGTGGCGTCGCTTGGGCCAATGCTGCCACCTTCCCTGCTACAGTCGGTAACGGCATGTCAATGGTAAGCTCCTTATCTCTCAGCTTGACTTCTGCTAACATCTCCAGGCCATCATCAACCTTGGTCCTTGCGCCATGCTCCCACCTCATGTCCACCCTCGAGCCGCAAAATACGCCGTCGCTGTGGCAGGCACAACCCAAACCTTCATGATCTCCGAGAATGGTGCACGAACAGTCGAAGAAACCCTCACCCCAATGGAGATGACCATCTTCCAGGCTGGCTCGATTCACTGGATGATGAACATCGGCTGCGAGAACGCACAACTTGTAACTGCCTTCAACTCTGAAGATCCTGGTACTCAGAACATTGCAAATGCCTTCTTCAGTTTCAACAGCAACGTTACCGAGACGGTTCTTGGAGATGGCGTTGATGTGGACAAGATTGCTGGTCAGATTGCTGCTGTGGGCACTGGCGCTATCGATGGTCCTGAACAGTGCCGAGCTGCGTGTGCTAAGAAGGGCAAGTTCATCAAGAGAAACTACTAGGTCAGGTGCACAATATGTGAAGCAGCCGGAGGGCGAACAAGAGAGAAAGTGCAGATGAGAAGCTGGCTCAAGATTGAGCTTAGATCAAAACACATACAGGAGCTTGATGATAGAGCATGAGAGTGGTCGTCGCATACAATACGCAAAGGCTGCTGAACGTCGAAGCATGGCTCAGAGTTCATGACACGGAGAGATAGTGATCGTTCAACCAAGGACGACACGCGCACAAGATGATGAATACAAAACAGCTAATCAGCTCCAAGCTCATCGTCCTTGTGATCGTAGCTCATTGCCCTGTTTTGCTTCTGTCTCCGCCTTTGGATTCGACCGTCAATTGCATGCCTGCTGACCTATTCTTATGCATCCTGCCCATTAACGAAGATCTGTTCAAACCCTAGCAGTTGTGATCTTGCCCAGAAGATCTTCTATCATCGGTCCTAGGTTATTGGCCTGACACCTGTATGCCTTGAAAACAGTATCTCCTTGAGCTTCCTCGTTCATGTTGTAAGGACGTTCGCTATTGATACCGACCCACCGGTAGGCGCTGCCCTTCTCACCCGTGTCGCAGCCGTCCTTGTCGAAGAGGACACAGAGATTTGCTCTCGGGTTTTGAACGTCGATAAACTGTTAATAAGTCAATATTAGGTGGACGTGACCAGCACAGATAGATCAAGAGTGATGTACCTTGAAGCTGGAGCCTTTGTCACCAGTAGATGGAGTCTGAGGAATCGGCTTGCATCTGTCGAGCTCGACTACTTCGTCATAGCAGGTGCCACCGAAGTCGAGCTCTGTACAGAAGTGGAGCTTCTCGGGACCACCGTCTCTGGGTGCGAGCGCTGCACCGAGAGCGAGGTTGGCAGAAGCGCCGAGGAGGAGGAGAGATTTCAATTGCATGGTTGGATGGGGGGAAAATGCCTTTTTGGTTCGTGATTCTGGTAGACGTCAGTATGCAGCGTGGCACTTGATGGAGGAGGTACTTTCCAATGTATGGAATAAATATGGCTTTGCTTTGTGATGGATGCTTGTCGAAGATGAAGATATGCTGAGCTGGACAAGACGCAGGTATTTATTCCTGAGAGATCAGATGCTATCGTTCGTGCCGCGTCTCCGCAAGCTGCAACCGTGGAATTCATTGCTATGAGTATTTGAACTCTGTTTGTCCCCCGAAACCATTCTGTCGGAAGCTGAAGCATGTTGAACGCGTCAGGGCCTTCCGCCACCATAGCGCTCTTAACAAATGCAGCCATGACTGCTGTTGACCTCTTCCGTTCACTGAGGTCTTTCTGCCAGCTCAAACCAACGTTGTTTGAGCCGCCACGCACCACCCTGTGTCATCCTCCCTTGCATCGTTTGGAGCGGCACTTGTATGACTTTGCGACGGCAGTATCCCACTCCGACCCAAACCAATACGGGTGATCGAACTCTCCGGAGGTGAACGAGTCATCTTTGTTCTTGCAGTCATCACGGGTATACACTTGGCACTGGACGTCTCCTTTCTTCTTGATGCCACTGAACTGCAGAGGTGGAACGTCAGCAACTGCGATAATTTGGACGGGTACGTGACACTCACGTAGATGCTGCTTCCTCGATCGCCTGCGGCCACGAAACCCAGGATGGGTTTGCATTTGCCAAACTCGAGATCTTCGACCTGGCAAGGACTGTCGCAGTCGACCTCATTGCAGAATCGAATTTGGCCTGTGACTGAGCGTTGGGGCCTAGTGCCTTCGACTAGTATGACGGTGGCGACTCCGAAGAGGAGAGACCAGATATTGAAGTTCATGATTGATTGAGGTTGAGGCATCTGGAGGATGTCAGTGCTGGCTGGAGCGCTTCAAGGAGCATGTATGTACCTTGCCGATGTGTTGATTGATAGTACTGATTGTGGTATCACGAAGATTACGAGGTGTGTGTGGGTGATCAGCAATGGGCTATATACCTCATGGCACTCGGCTCACGGCTGTTTGTAGTTACCATACTCACACAAGGAGCTGTAACATATGGCGATAACGTGATCACTGCCTAGGTTCTGAGACAATTGCAAATATCACGGTCCGAGGATTTGCGTCCTTAGTTATCTCATCTGTCCGCACGCGTTTCAGCTCCGGACATGAAGAGACCATCCTCAGCAAGCCAATTTTTAGCATCATGGCGAAGTTCGAGGACTACGGAAGCTGGCGGTGGAACACATGGATTGTGCTAGAACGTCCGAGGATTGTGCTTGTCGTAAGCAGTGTATCGGTTTCAGATTCGAGGTCATAGGAGGCGAGGCAAGAGAATGGATGTTGGCATCGCTGGGGGCCAAAGAAGGCTTGTTACTATGCATTCGTGGAAGAGCAGACAGCAAGGCTGTGGATCCGCATGAGGTATGAGGATTACAGTCATTAGACATTAGCAGAAGATGATCGTCTGAGCTGCGATGAACAGAAATCGAGAGAAGGTGTAGCTCATTCCTCCTGCTCGTCAAACTTGCCAAAGCAGCCATAATGGCTTAGCTCGTCGCGTCGCGTCGCGTCTGTTGGTACTTTCCACTTCAAATCTACCTCGGTTGTTCTTGCCAGCCTTGTTTAGCTGCGCAGCTCGATTATACCGCGACTAGAATTGCTCAACGCCCACGTTGAATGTGCTTAGACCCTTCGGCGTCAAAGCGTCGTGGAGTAGCGATGTGCAAGATCCATGATGATAACACACAAGTCGATTGTCAAAGCGAACCGTCCCCGCCTTGATGCCACCTACCTGCCACACCTTTGCGCCGTTGAACATTACATTTGATGCCGTTGGAGCATTACGAGCTTCACCACGAGACCCCGAGCGCCGTGCGACCTCTTGCGAGCAAAGACAGCAGCCTCCGAGCCCTCCCCTCCTGCTGGAGACCAGCACCACGCCTGGCCGGAAGAACCCTGCGACAAGAGTGGATGCTGAGTATGGAAATTTCAGCTCCAGGCGCGGTGCAGGTCGACACGGTAGAGCGGTCGCGACGAGAGGTATCTGCGAGAGGAATGACCGAGGTTATGATGTTGGATATGCATAGAGGTTCGGCACCTGCATGTCTCGCACAGATTGGTGATTCGAACGACTCGGATGTGAAGACTGGTGCTACGACCGGACGAGCTGGAAGTGCTGAAGTCATGGTCGTACAAGGATAAAGATGTGGAAGGAAGCACTTGCCGAGAGGGCAGCATCCGCTAACATCTGACAGAGGCGTTGGCGATGCAACCGTTGTGTCTCACCATAAATCCTACATTCTTTTCCAACGACACCCAAACAACTTCGACGCAGCTGCGACATTGTTGCTCGCGAACCTCACCTCGAGAATTCACCTAATGCCATTTGTCACACCAGTAAGATGCGCTATGGCGACCCAGCGAAGTGCAAACGTCCAAGACGTCTTACGAGATTTCCGACGCAGTGTGCTTGCCTCCTTCCCGGCGGAGCTTTGCGAGGACATCCAGAATGGGTCGTTCTCATCAGTTAGAGCGAGCACGAGGAGGAAGTATCCAGATCGGTTGCATGAGCTTGAGGCGGGCAATGCAGTTGGAGCCATCCGGTAGACCTCATATTTACATGCGACAGCCGGAACTACAGAGACAATGAAAAACATCACGGTATTCGATCAACAAAGCTTGTGGCGAACTATGGACCAATTTGTAGCGTGCACGGCGAAAGAAAAGGGCAAAGCTTCAGAAACTGGCGCACTTGTTGCAGCGTCTCCTTCCATTCAAGGTATGAAGCAGCTTCCTTATTTGCTCGACCCTGGGCACCATTTTCAGTCACGGCTTCAGCATCATGCGTCCGAATACTGACAAAGCAGAGCAGTCTGCTCCCGCCGACCAATGCCTCACCAGCGTCCGGAACAATTCACGCCAGAAACCTTGAAACCTCACTCGCTGCCAGGTATCTGTAACCGCTGACCAAGCTCTGCGGTGTCTGCCATACTCACCAAAGCCAACAGCCTGGCGCTTGCTCTCGGTCACATCCATGGAACAGCTACCGGACCAGGACGCTCATTGCCATTGCGCGCTACCCGATCCTTAGCGTCAACATGTCTTTGTCTCGCTTGCCTCCTCATCCCCCGAGACCACGAATGCTCGCCTCCAATGTCACAAGATAGCAAGAACATGCTTCGAGTCTCCTGGCAAGGACGACTAGATATGCTTTGTACCGACCAGAGAATCCTGCTTCCTCATCGTCTGCCTCCTACAATTCAGCCAGCATACAGTCTTGCAGCACGATTTGACTGAAGCTGCAACCCCGTCTTGATGTGTTGTCTGAGCCATTGATATGTCGTCCGCGATTGCTGAGGCCCTCCAGATTGAGAACGCTTGTTTGTCGAACAGCCGACCACCACAGGAGCGATGTCGCCAGAGATCATGTCTTTCTGAAGCTTGCCGGCAGATTCCAGATATTAAAGAGGCACCGACTAGCTCTGTTGTCTAATAGCTAGATGATTACACCTCTGTCAGTGGCGTGCAAACCCCGAAGCGCTCACACGTTCCTGCAATTCCGACGCGCAACTCGAGTTACTCTGTTCCTCACCGGACATTGGGAGTCGAATGGCTGGTCAGATGATGCTGGCCGAGACAATCAATGCCGTGGCTCAAGCTGCATTACGTTCGTATGCTTTTCCTGCCATGGACGCCAGGGCCCTGGTTGGCGCAGCTCTGGTCGCGACATTGCTGACGAAAACAAGTGTGTCCGGCGGCATGGCTGAAGTATCGGTGCTGTGGCTAGTCGGAGTGGGACAGAAGCCCTTGCGGCACAAACAGCAAGCTCAGGTAATACGAAACTGCTGACCAAGCTCAGTTCATGCTACATATATGTTGTGTCCTGTCGCAAACGACAGTTTCCGTCCTGCTTGGGCAACCATTGCCGGCGAGATGAGTAACATTCGGCTCGGTCGGACGTGGTGCGATCTGCTCAATATGGTAGCAGCCCATAGCGGTCGTGGCGCATCAACATTCTCCGGCATTGCCGCTTTTGCCTCTACCGTTCACACAACTTTGACAACACCTCTGCACCATATTGCTTCTCAGCTGAATCATACCGAACACTATGCAACCAATGACTCATTATCAATGGGGCAGTATCCAGCAGAGCTCTCGCCTCGGACGCTCAACGAATCTGTACTCCGAGTCATCCAAGACTCTCAGCCTAGTCCACTGGCCGCTTCAATGGCTGTCTTCATCGCTTTCGCCGACACACCTCTGACACCACCTTCTTCGAGTATCAGATTTCCTTGGGTAGTGCAACCTGGCATAGCACAGATGGACTCTCGCAATGCTGATGGCCGTTGATCTTCCTTCAGCAACGCTGCTGTGCTTGCAAGCATTTGCGCAGCCATCGTATTGGCTTTCGTCCTCGGAACACCTGCGGCCACCGCGCCATCCACCAGACCATCTACGAACAGTGCAACCCATGCTGGTGCCGAGCCACACAGGACTGTACCTGCGTCCATCAACAATGCTGGAACATGTACGATGCCGCCAAGCTGTTGCATAATCAAGTCCACCAAGCCGATCTTGGCGGCAGGCGTTTCTGAAGCTGGCACCTCAACAGCTGTTGCGGAGGCACCTGTCGAGACTGCGAGATTCGGTAATGCACGGAAGACCCAGCATCTCTCGTCGTCCGAAGGTACGCCAGCCGGGTAAATGGTCTTGAGTATACTGCTCGTCTGAACACCAGCAAGGACACTGATAAGGATCTTCCCCTTCAACGCATCCGGCATGCCTTTCTCACCTAACACATTCGACATCGAATGTGGCGGACAAGCTAGTATACTAACATCACAGTCTCTGGCAGCATTGGTGTTTCCGCCTTGGTAGACCAGGACCTCGATGGGACTATCTTCGAATGTGTCATGCAATGTGTTGGCGGAGCTCTGTGAGCTGACCGCAGCGCAGATCTTGGAGGGCCTAACCTTGGCTTTCTGCTCATTCATTAAGCCGCGCACGATGGCTGTCCCGAGACTGCCTGCATAAGTTAATCGACGTTCGAAAGCTGTCGTTCTGAGCAACCTACCGCACCCGATGACTGCGATGGATGGCGAAGGCACATTCATGCCGGATGATGCCATAGATGCCATGACCTTTGGTATAGCTCTGGGTCTCACGAGTCTTTGGGCCGCGCCGATTAGCATGCTCTGCTTGGGATGATTGTGCTCGTTCGTGGCTGCAATGGAGATGATATTGTGATAGACTGAGATCAGCTAAGAATTCGTGCTCGGACAGCTTAGATCGGATATGGATCCGATACTCCGAGGTTCGGCAGACAAGATCCACTAATCCTTCGGAACGGGTCCCGAGAACGAGTCAACGGCAATAAACTCGAATGAACGACTTCAATGCCAAACTTGACATCTTCCTACAAGACACGGCGTCCACGCTGGTTCCCAAGTCGTCAAAGTGATCACCTTTGGATCTGCTGGCTAGCACTGGCAGCACATTGTGCTACGGGAGTTGGTGTTCGGCTTCTGGATTGAGGCTAAGGTCTGTATTGCGAGGACAGGAAGGCTAGGCCATCGGCGTTAGATGGCGTACACAGTTGGCCGAAGCTGTACCAGACTCTCATGTCATTTTCGAAGATACACCATCACCGTAGATACATGTCGAGATGAACAAGTCGCTCCTGCGTGCCACTTGAATGCTGGGACCACTCCCGCCAGCGCACCCTGCCTCCAACCCACTGAATTAGTGACAGATCAACTACTTTAACTAACGCCATCCAAGAATGCGATAATTGCGTCGAGAAATGTTGACTAAAAAGGACGAAGCTGTTACTGCCACTAATCCAGCTCAGCGACCATGAGCAAGGCTTATGCGACTACCTTTTACAACCGGATCTATACCTTCGTACGCGTCGCACCCATCGGTACAAGCATTGGCTCGAGTTCACGATTGTGGTTATGTTACGGACTTTGAGGATATGTAAGGACGGGTATGAGCACATGATGAGGACAATCGATATCTTATTGACGAAGAGACACTCTCTCGCGAGAGCACATCAAGCTGCGCTACTGAAATTGCCGGCAGCAGCACTTCCCGCATCATGGCTTCGTCGCAGAGCAGTGACTGCCAGTACTATGAGATGCCTTACGAGTCTGTCCTCCTTCTTACCTTCATCGTTCATCGTTCGAATCCTTCCATTGTCCAAGCCCTCCTCTCTATCAGACGGGCGCACCATGCAATACCATACTCGCCTTGTGTAACACCGACCTCATTATCTTCGCGGCCCACCATGCCTGTTACTGTTCTGGTTTCGATGGCTCAGCCGACTTTGGAGCCGCATCCGAGAGCGATCATCTCCATGATTGATGCGTTGCTGTCGTGGCTGCTGGTTAGGTCGATGACCACGCAGAGTGATGTTTGGCTGCGGGCTAGCAGGTGTTGAGGACATGTTGGAGCAATACGTAACTGAACGAGTAGAGGGGATA